>NC_064808.1:20185571-20198845 GCF_023721935.1 Panthera uncia | reverse complement strand
AGAAGAAGAAGAAGAAGAAGAAGAAGAAGAAGAAGAAGAAGAAGAAGTTGTTTATAAACCAGCAATTTTTTGTTCTTTCACTTCATGTGTCTCCATTATTTTATATTCTTTGGGCCTCACATATATTTAATGAGTACAGGAGGATAAAATAAGAAAATTGCTGGGTTTGTGAGGATTCCTTTCTGTGTGACACACCCTTTCAGCATCCACAGGCACAAAACCAGGAGCAGATTTATAAAGGGGAGAATTATTTTCCCTCCCAGGTAGAACTAACCTTTCTATTTAGCCAGATTGCTCTCTCTCAATTGCTTACTAAATCATGGAAATTGAACTTTCTTCCTGCAGATACAATTCTTCTTTGCAGTCAATATGTAGTCAATGCATGTTAATACAGTCAAGCTATTCCTTTCTCCTCCCACTCTACCCAGAGCCCCATTAATAATGGCAATAACAGCAACATTTGACATTTATACAGCCTGAAGGATTCCAAAAAGATTTCACCAATTACTGTGAATAGAGTTCTGATGAGCTGCTGCTACTTTTGAGACAGGACAGTAATAAGTAGAAGCACAAAGCTGCAATGAGACAGATTCTGCCCAAGGGTATGTGCCAGATGCCCCCTCTTTTAAAAAACTGCAAAATATCACTCATACACATGTAGAAAAATCAGGTCTTTTATTTTTAAAACATCTAAAATATATCATTGGAAGTCAAATGATATTGAGCTGATTAATTGAAATGAGACATTAAAAAGGCTGGAACTCCCCATATCAAGCTTATTTCCACTGGTTTCCATTTTTTAGATGATTATTAACCACATGAATGGTTTGCACACCAATTGGAAGCATGGAGAGACAATAGACAACTCCAGTTGTCCTGTATTTTAAATGTTCCCATGTATTCCTGTATCCTTTTAGGGGCCAGCTCAGGTTCAGGACAACCTTTGAACTTGGATGATATCAGTCCATTAACTAAAATATTCCCCTACAGACAGAAAACAAGAGTTTCAAGAAGATTTAATCCTTCTTTATTAAAAACAAAACAACGGGGCACCTGGGTGGCTCAGCGGTTGAGCGCCTGACTTTGGCTCAGGTCATGATCTCACAGTTTGTGAGTTCAGGCCCTGCGTCAGGCTCTGTGCTGACAGCTCACAGCCTGGAGCCTACTTTGGATTCTGTGTCTCCTTTTCTCTCTCTGCCCCTCCCCCACTAGTGCTCTGTCTCTCTGTCTCTCTCTCTCTCTCAAATAAATGTTAAAAAAACAACAACAACACAACTAATGTCAAGAACAAAAGCTTTTATGAGATCTGAGAAATGATACTATCTTTACAAGCTGTACTTACCTAAAAATTTATGTAGTAATTTTAGATAACTTGATCATTCAGAGATAGTTTACTAATAGTACAATCTGTAATAACATACACAATAATGTTAATATCTTTTGATTGCTTTAAAAGGAATGTTTTAGAAGCATGGCCTTACTAGAGCCCCACAAAAACCCAGTTCCACTATAATACAAGTGTTTAAAGACTTCTGTAATTTGAATACTCAATTGAGCATACCTGGGAGACTGGTTGCTGAACTTATTTGTTTAAATCCATTCTAGGCTAATGAATGTTTTTTTTTTTTTTTTTTCAGCTGGGATTGCAAAAGAGGGGGCCTGTCCTGATTTACATTCCCTAAGGAAGCTGAAGGGCTTTGCTGTGAAGGAAGTCACCAGAATTCCCAGACAGGTACTATTGTCTATGATTACACATATCTGTGAAATTCAGACAAGGTATATCTACTATATGGGCAGAAGAGTAAAGGGAAAAATGAATAGTTCTTCTTGAGCCTGAAGCCAGAAGCAAAGACAAAAATCTTTACAATCATTCTCTAGAGAGACATACATGGACTCTTTAAGCCTAACTAAAACCTAATAATAGTAAAATCTGCATAATGCAGTTATAAATACAAATCTCCATGTAAATTCCAGTACATGGTTCCCCAGAGAGAATGGAGCATTCCTACAGTGACGATAAATAATCTGAGGACGTTTTAGACTAGAAAAATTAATGACTTGATTTTTTTCTTTTTTTCTTTCTTTCCTTTTTTTTTTTTTTTTTGTTTCTTTGCTTTCTTTTGTTCATTCGTTCTTTCTCACTTTGTTTTTTGTTCTTTGGTACAATAAAATATATGTGTGTGTGTACGTGTCATTAAGTATCAAATTATCTCAATTCCAGACAGAAAACTCTATAGGTTTTCACATTTCATTATCAGGTGAGTAGAGTACATATCATACATGAAGGATTAAGTAAGGTAAAATATATCACCTCTCTGATGAAGAGGCATGGCCTTTTCCAGGGAAAATGTACTGGTGCTCATCAAAGATAAAAAGCATTACAATCCCTTTTTAGAGTTCCCCCAAATTTATAAGTCCATCACTGTAGCAGATTCTTATGATCTTATAAATTGATAGATGTTTCCAAAAGTGCCTAAGACAAAAATTGCATATAACCAAATTTATGCTTGAATAAATTTTCATGTGTACTGTTCTTTATTTTGTGTATATACAAACACACATACTCTAAAAAAAGGATGAAATATATGCTATATAAATGTATATGTTATCCACATATAAAACACAAATATTGCGTAATTTTCTTGATAGGATCATATGAATTATGCCATTTAAATTATTTTTCCTAATAGTGAAAATAAATGAATTTACACTAGAATTATGCAGCTATATGATGCAAAAGACTATTTTAACTATTTTCCAGATTTCTATCAAGAATATGCTTTAGTTTCCTGGGTGGCTCTGTTGGTTGAGCTTCCGACTTGGGCTCAGGTCATGATCTCACGGCTCATGAGTTCGAGTCGCACATTGGGCTCTGCTGACAGCTCACTGCCTGGAGCCTGCTTCATATTCTGGGTCTCCCTCTCTCTCTCTGCCCTCTCCCACTCATGCTGTATCTCTCTGTCTCTCAAAAATAAACAAACATTAAAAAAAAAGAATGTGCTTTAGTTTGCTAATGTCTAGAATATTCCAAAGTCTCCAGGCTAATGGTAACGTATATTGACATGTTATAAGAACAAACTCTTTATATATATTTAAACAATGTAAAGTTTTGAGTTGTGTTTTAATTTAATATTTAAATTTTCCACCTTTATACTGAAGAGACACATTTAGGTTTAAACATTTAATGGTCTGGATATAGAAAATATTATGCAAATGGATATTGCCATCTTTTAAACTCAGAAAATTACTGATAGGAAGAAATGCCATAAAAAACTTACTTCATGTTCTGGCTTCTGCCACTATCTACTTATCTAGCCTACAGCAAGTTACCTATACTCTTCAGGGTTTTATACCTTCATCTGTAAAATTAATAGTTTGGACTAGACAATTGGTCTTAAACTGTTCCTCTGAAATATTACTAAAGGTCATAGGATGACAAAGCCCCCATTCTTCCTATTCTCTACTGCTGTCTGCCACCAAAACTACCTAAGCCATAAATCTAAATATTTACAAAACTATACCAGAATAGTTATTAAAACTATTTATTTTCTAGCACATAAGGCACTTTTTACTCAACACATTTGCTAAATTTTTTCTAGCCATATCCTGGTTTCTAAATATACTAATGTACCAACAAAAATCTTGGTTGGAACTCAAGACTTCCTGCCATTCATTCTCCTATCTGAAGTCTCAGTCCTGGTAACATCATAATTGGTTTCTATAGAAATAATTATATTCTCATAAACAAGATACCTGAATTCTGCTTTGATGGAAATATTTTTAATTGAAATGAAATGAAAAGCAGTATATTACACAAAACATTGTTGGGCATTACTATGATATTGAGGGTGGAAAAACAAATGAAAAGATAGTTTTGAAAACTCCTTCAGACCATCAGGTCGTACCAGTATTTAAACAGTATGGATGGCAACCATAAAGAAAGCTCAAACTCTGGATGAATTCTTACTCTTGTCTCAGAGATGGAAAGGTTTGCAGCCCCTGAAACTGTAGAGAGGAAACATTCTGGAATGCTTTTGCAGAGTAACATATGGTTACAGAGCTGCTTAGAAATATTAGTAATTTCTTTGGCAATACAGTAAATCAAAGACTATTGCTACAGATTTGTTCCTGAATATAACTAAAAGCTGTTCGAATTACTTTATTGGATGATATTTAACAGCAAGCATTGGACAATTATGTAAAAAATTCAAAGAATATTAATTCTACCAAAACTAAGGCCATTTGAAACAATATTGTCCACATTCAGATGTGCTCTATAGAAAGATTTAAAAAAAAAATTCTGGCTATTGATCTGTCGTCAAATCATTATTATCCTCCATATAATAAAAAAAACATACATTGATACTGAGTCCAAGATCTATTAACCTCTGTGCCAGGTGCTAGGCTATAAAAATAAAAATAGTGTAATCTCTATGCTTAAGATATCATTTCATATTGCAGTTAGACATGCAGATATACTAAAAACAGAGACAAAGTAAGATACTTTTAAGGGGTACCCACAAATGACTTAAAAACACTGAAAATCAATTATTATTTTCTCTGGAAATGTGTGAGTCAAGTCTAATTCAAAGAAGACTTACCCGAAAAACTAGCATTTGGACAGTGTCCTGAGGGATGAATAGGTGTTTGACAGCAATACACGCAATAAGATAAGTTGCCTGTTTAGGGGTCTTCATGTGTAAAAAACCAGCATAGGCTGTTCGGAACTACAATATGACTGGAGTATTAAGAGAGAAGATGATATACATGCTTTTGCTAAGATTGAAAGTAGCTTTTCGTGGGAAGACAATTATTCAATAATGGATTTGAATGTGGATGAGTATAAAATACAGAGCAGTGTGTCAAAAATGTTAGGGACATCTATGTGGCATTTCTTTTATCCAATTTTCCATTACTTTGTGGGTACACATAATACCAATTGGTATCTCATTGTGTCTCCATATTTGCTTCAGATACTGAACAAAGCTGCAGTGGAAGCCATCACCTCCTGACTGTCCCTGACATCCACAGTCCTGACAATGGCAGATTTCTCCTCTCTGATCACTCTTCCAAGTTTTCTTGGAAAATAAATTGCTCACACTAAACCAAAGGTAAGTGCCCATGGCCAATTTTGAATGGCAGCCCTCTAGTGATCTCTCTAGAGACATCATATACTTTGAGTTCATTAGTTAGTAAGCTTTTTGCAGAGAGAGAGAGAGAGAGAGAGAGAAGAAAGAAAGAAAGAAAGAAAGAAAGAAAGAAAGAAAGAAAAGAAAAGAAAAGAAAAGAAAGAAGAAGGCAGGGAGGGAGGGAGAGAGGGAGGGAGGAAGGAAGGAGGGAAGGCAGGGAAGGAAGGCAGGGAAAGAAGGAAGGGAAAACACAAATCAAAGTGGTATAAAATAAAAGGTAGCTCACAAATGAAGGAATCATATTCAGACAGGATTCAAGAATTGATTGATACAGGAGTCTCCCTTCACCCTTCATACTGACATACACAATATGAGGCTTCATATATTGAAGCCCTAACTCCCAATATGATAGTATTTGGAAATGAGGCTTTGGGGAGTTGATTGGGTTTAGATAAAGTCATGGGGCAATACCCTCATGAGGAGATCAGTGCCTTACAAGAAGAGATAGTGGAGCTCATCCCAGCTCTTTCTCAGCTAAGTAAGAACACAGACAAAAGGCGGCAGTCTGCAAGCCAAGAAGAGAGCTCTCACGAGAAAACAATAATGCTGGCACCATGATTTTAGACTTCCTGCCTCCAGAACTGTGAGCAAATAAATTTCTGTTGTTTAATCCCTCCATCTATGGCATAAAACAAGGCTAATTTATCTTACTTTATAAGCTGGTCAACAACAGCAACTTGATTTATCTATCCTCAGTTACATGACTAACTTCCCATGGGTCCCAAGAATAAGATATTTCATTCCCTAATACCCCAAAACCCCTGAACAAATCTATGGCAAAGAGGATGGAATTATCATGGTTGATGTCAATTTATCTGCTACAGTGAAATGTCTGTTGAGAAATGAATTACAGTGTTCAATCTGAAGCATTAAAAGAAACTTGTTGCTATCACTAATACTGCCACAAACAGTATTTTTATGTCACTCTGTTAGCAGAGCCTCAAACACCGATTCTCTTTTCTGGTGGCTCTCCAGAGGTCAGATATCACATCCTAGGCAACAGGCAGCAGTAACAGAAATGATGGAGGAATGCATGACTCAGAAAGCTTGCCTCTGGAATCTTATAACTCACTCACAGTGATTTTTTGTTGGGTTCTAAGTAATAATTTCTAAGCACGTGGTGAACATTTATAATACTACTTTTGCTTTCTGTTAAATGCATAAAAAGTAAAATTGAATGTCACTATTCTCTAGTAGAAGAGAGAAAGGATTCAGATAGTTTTATTATGATCTAATCCCTGAACCAAGTAAGAATTAGATGAGGTTTTGAAATAGACCCATTCAAAGTTCCCCCAACAAACATAGCTCATAAATCTGTCTCCTGCCCCTCATCTACAGGTCATATAGGTTAAAGCAGTTCTTTGTCATTAGATTAAAATGACAATAAGTAATTAGATTTTAAACCTTAGTACATAATTAAATACAAAACTTGAGATTAAATTTATAAAATGTATTGTCATAAAACATGATTTTCCCTTGAACAACATGGGGGTCGGGGACACTGACCCCTGTGCAATCAAAAATGCATGTAGAACTTTTGACTCCCCCGAAGCTTAACTACTGATAGCCTATTACTGACCAGAAGCCTTACTGATAACGTGAAAAGTAGATTAACACATATTTTCTATGATGTATGTATTAAATACTATATCCTTTCAATAAAGTAAGCTGGTGAAAAGAAAATGTTATGAAGAAAATCATAAGGAAGATAAAATACATTTACATTGCTCTACTGTATTTATTGAAAAAAAAATCCATGTTGTCAACCCCATTCAGAGCCACGTTGTTCAAAGGTCAATTGTATATAAATAAAGATTTTAAATTGTTAAAAAAAATAAATTTAAAATATTCAAAATAACTGGGGTATCTAGAATTTATGTAGTGTTCCTGCTTGGGATTTATAACAAAATAAATTTTAAAATAATTTTTAATATGCCAGACTCTGTTCTAGGCACTGGAGACAGAACAGTTACTACCTCAAATCAAAAGAACATAGAATTATCATGTTTCTTTAAGAAATACCACAATTAGGGGGCGCCTGGGTGGCGCAGTCGGTTAAGCGTCCGACTTCAGCCAGGTCACGATCTCGCGGTCCGTGAGTTCGAGCCCCGCGTCAGGCTCTGGGCTGATGGCTCGGAGCCTGGAGCCTGTTTCCGATTCTGTGTCTCCCTCTCTCTCTGCCCCTCCCCCGTTCATGCTCTGTCTCTCTCTGTCCCAAAAATAAATAAAAAACGTTGAAAAAAAAATTAAAAAAAAAAAAAAAGAAAGAAATACCACAATTAGGATCCCCAAATGATGGACAGAAGTGAAAGGAGCTTGAGGATACCTATTACTATCTCAGTTAACAATGAAGACCACTCTGATAAATCAAAGGTCAAGTAAGTAAAAACTAAGATTGGAATCTAATTCTTCTTTGTCAATTATTTTTTACTTCTGGCACAACATATTGAAAGAAAAACTATTTTTTTATTAGGTACATTTCAAATTTATAAAATATTGATGAAGCTTTACCCAAAATATTGAAAATATCAAAACAAAAATTTAGATTTGGTTTAAATACAATTACCAAAGGACCCAGAGTGAGGCAGAACATGGGAGGAAGAAAAACTCGTCACATAGATAAAAGGTAATATCCATAATTATTAATGTTAAGATTGTATGAATTCACTTATTTTGAAGATTTTTTGAGGTGGTGCATTTTGGCTATGACTGTGATAACATGTAATGCAACATAAGCATGTGAAGGCTTCACAAGATCTTGGAATATTCTGTATCCTTGTAAAATGTTAACATTTACCATTAATCTTTAAAATTCTATTGACTTTTTTATTTCAATTAAAGCTGTTTAAAACTCACTTCAAGGGTGTGGTTATAACATTAGATGATATTTAGAAAGGCATAGCAGATCTTGGCATGATACTTATCTAAATTCACCATGAAGGAAATTTACCAATCTCAGGCTCAGAATTTGTCTTTGACTTGTCTTCTCACATAAAGTCTCTGCTTGGCATTATTAGCAGAATGGGAATTATTTACAGATATAGGGAAGGTTCTAAGCCAGACTCATTTAATGAAAATTAATGGGAGACATGTATGTAATTTAAAATTTCCTAGTAGTAACATTTAATAATAAACAGGTGAAATTAATATATTTAGACAAAACTATCCAAAATATTATCAACATAAAAACCAATACAAAATATCACTAAGAGGGGTGCTTGGGTGGCTCAGTTGTCCAGTTGATTTCAGCTCAGGTCATGATCTCATGACCTGTGGATTGAGCCCCACATGGGGCTCTGCATTGACAGCATGAAGCCTGCTTGGGAATCTCTCTCTCTCTCTCTCTCTCTCTCTCTCTCTGTCCTTCCCCCACTCATATTTTCTCTCTCTCTCTCAAAATAAATAATTAAATACACACACACACACACACACACACACATATATATATATATATATATATCACTAAGGTATTTTAAATTGCTATTTTTCATCTTAGAACTTTGAGCTCTGGAATACATTTATCCTATAGGACATCCCAAATTGGACAGCCTCATTTCAAGCACTCAATGGCCACATATTGAGTATTAGGTTCCAAAATGATCAGCAAAGTTATAAACTGTATATATCCTTTATAGTTCCTGAAAATAGGACAATTTTAAAATGATTATTTTTCTTCCAAATAATAGAGCATGTTTAAAAGATGTTTAAATCAAATAAATGTGTATATATCGAACTAGAAACAATTATTAAAACATGTATGAAGGATTTTGAGTATGTGTGCATGTGTGTGTATGTGAGAGAGAAAGAGAGAGAGCAACAGAGAAGGAGACTACTGATAATCAAGAAAGCTAAGTACTAACATAGGATGCTTTTGTTTGTTTTTATTTGTGCATTCTCATGAGAGAGAAAGAGAGAGAGAGAGAGAGAGAGAGAGAGAGAGAGAGAGAGAGAATGTTAGTGGGGAGATAGGCAGAGGGAGAGAGAGAGAAAATCTTAAGCAGGCTCCACATTCAGCATGGAGCCCAATGCCGGCCTGGATCCCCTGATCCTGGGATCATGACCTGAGCTGAAATCAATAGTGGGCAGCTTAGCCGACTGACACACCCAGGTACCCCTGACATAAACTGTTTTACATAGATTACAAAATGAATGACTATGCAAACCATTTCATCTCTGTTGATAAATACTTGATATCTTCAACTGCCACATAAGGGAGTTGGTCTGAGTAAACTCTCTACCCTATAGTCATTATGAAAACAGTTTGTTATGTATGTGTATCCATGTGTCTGTATGTGCTCTATATTTACCAACAGATCACAACTGCGGTATTATCACACACTGTCCATCACAGTAAACTGTAAGATTAAAAATAATCTAGGACAAAATTATAAACAATACATTTTAAAATTGTGATAAAATTATAAAGATTAAAACTAAGAAATTAATGTACTTAAAACTAATCCAAAAATTAATATATTTTATATACTCTTGAAATCCAGTATACTTCTTAGAGTGGAAGTGAAGGGGAGTTATAACTGACCCACTAGAAATTAAGTATATTGTAGGGTCCATCCATGGACAAATGCCTGATATATGAATACCATTTATCATATAGGCCAGGTATTCAAAAATTTAAAAAAACAAGTTCATTTATTTATTTTGAGAGAGAGAGAGCATGTGTGAGTACAAGCGTGGTAGGGGCAAAGAGAAGGAAGACAGAATCCCAAGCAGGCTCATTGCCATCAGCTCAGAGCCTAATGTGGGGCTTGAACTCACCATGACTTGAGCAGAGATCAAGAGTCAGATGCTCCACCAACTGTACCACCCAGGGATCCCTCATGTATTCAAAAATTTAAAGTAAATGATTATATGTATGCTTCTTTGTTACTGAGATGGCTTAATAATGGATGCAGATTTCAACATGAAGATGTCATTCCAGACCTGCCCTTCACATTCCCTGAAAATCATTCAAATGAACAAGGTTCTTGGAAATAAGAACAAAGTGAATTCAGGCATTCAGTAAACTACAATGTTGTAGCTTTGCCTTTCGATATGTCTGTATTAATACTGACATTCCATCTTGTGTATTGTGGATTTGGATTTTGGACCCAGAAAGAGGCTCAACAAAACACATGCAAAGAAAACAAAATAAAACAACAACAGCAAAATGGTTGAATAAATGGCCTTGGATTCTGGAATTTGAATAAGTATACACACTTTCTAACTCTATTCTCAAAACTTTGGTCACTTGATTAGAATGTGATAGAAGGTATATCAAAACAGTGAAACTGTAGTCCCCAGTAGGACTATTCATATATAGAAAATAGGAAAGTTTTTTTTTTTAATGTTTATTTATTTTTGAGAGAGAGAAACAGAGTGTGAGCTGGGGAGGGGAAGAGAAAGAGGGAGACACAGAATCCAAAGCAGGCTCCAGGCTCTGACCTGTCAGCACAGAGCCGGACACAGGGCTTGAACTCACAAGCCATGAGATCGTGACCTGAGCCAAAGTCAGATGCATAACCGACTAAACCACCCAGGTGCTCCCAAAATATTGAAGTTTAAAGGAAACATAAACATAGCTCAACAACTAACCCAGGATTCGTATCCCTGATATAGCAATGCTTCTCAAACCATCAAGGCCAATTTATTTTACCCATTATTGCAGCCTGATACTTCTATAAAATATTATAAAAATGAATTACTAAACAGATAAGAAGAAAAAGATATACAAAGTAAAAGACCACATGTTTTATTATTAGATCAAAAGACAAAATTGATCAAATTGCTTTAAAATTTCTGAGCACGTACATTCAATTTCTGTACTTATATTTTTAGGGGTTGAATTTAAGTTCACAGACTATGACTGGTATGTGTTTTTTACTTCTTTGACTAATGTATCTCTAAACTATCTCTCTGAATAGATGATGTCCTTACAAAAAACAGGGAACTTACTAAGGACAAAGAACACTTGGTTTTAGAAATCTACTTATTAGAAAACAAGCCATTAACCTGGAAGTTCCAGAAAATGTACATTAAAACATGAAACATAAATGAAAGTTATAGATTATAGAAGGGCATAAAAGATAAAGACATAAAAATATTAGTATTTGAATATTGCATAGTTATATTTAGAAAATTTATATATATATACAAATAATTCATTATAAAATACAAAATAAATATTAGTATGTTGGCTAGATTGAATCATAAAACATCAATAGCTTTTCCTTATATCAACAATAAGCAATAAAAATATAATGGCAGTTAAATTTGCCAGTGTGTATTCTTACCACATTTCATCTTGTTAGATTTGGTCCATTGCTCCCTTTGGTAAAGATATTTTTGGATCTTAAATTTGTCATCCAACAAATTTCATATTCATAGCACTTCATTTGCAACATTGGTAAGTGTGTCTCTACAATTTAATTCCAGTCATTGTATGCTCAAAAAGTAAAAAAAAAAAAAAAGGAACAATCTAAAAAGGAAAGAGCTACCACAAAAATAGCACACTTCAGGACCCAGAGTCACATGACTCACTAGTTAGTTCTTTAATGATAACACAGAATTCTGGCTTCTGGGGCACATATTTGCACTCTCACACTAACCAAACTTCTCTCAAATTAAGTCTCCATTACATGAGGGTAAATGAATCCATGCCATCCTGGTTTCATCATTGAAGGAAAAGGATTCAATCTCATGACCCATGGAGGAAAAGCTTTATATGAAAGAGTAGATGATCCACTTTTATACAAATTAGATTTGCCCTAAGCCCTGTCTTCATTATGTGGGAGCAGGTTAAGCACACACAGAGAGGTATTAGGTATATCATATGCTCTTAAATTATATGTCAATAAGAAAATATGTATGAAAGGAAGGTTCTAGAATTGATTCTATGCACTGTTTGGGGAGCATCAAAGACTCTTAAAAATACAGCTTCATGTTCTCCGCTGTAGGCCAAATTTCCTTAATAAGATAGAAATCCACTTCACATTTATAGGAAACCTTATAACACTCTTCTCAGGTAAGAGAGGGATGTGTATTAGAGTCGTTAAAAAATAATAATGAAAACATTTCAAAATAAATGACTTTGTATTCAGACCAAAAATTGATTTCAGCTCCCATGTTTACCAGCCATATATCCTAGGGCAAATTATTTAGTCTCTCTGAGCTTTACCTCCCTCTGTTCTACAATGAGTAGAATAATCCCTACCTCGTAAGGTGATTATGAGGATTAAATGAGATAAACTATTCAAAGAGCTCCATAAATGGCCATTCTTGTTATTATCTCATCCATCAACATCATTTTTATTTCATCATCTCTGTCTCTATAGTTCCAACCATTTCTCTGTCATCACAGGATAACCATGGCTTCATATTTTGACATTTCACTAACTGTGTGACCTGGAATAAATCCCTCGATTTTTCTAACTTCCATTTCCTAACATTTTAAAGGAGGGATTTTTGTTGTTGTTGTTGTTGTTGTTTTTAGTGTAGGATATATTTAAAAAAAGATTCTTTTCTTTTAGTATAGAAATGATATCCTCCACTTAATAGTCATATATGTAGCTGTAGTTAATTGATACAATTCACCTGTACTCTTAGGAATTCATAGGCCTATGTTTTGATACCTGCTCCTCTATCTAGGCAAGCATGGCCTACAGTTAAGTGATCACTGTGCCAGTTATTTCAAAGACTTTTTTCAGGTCCAACATTTTAATCTCATAGTTATACAAAATCAGTCTTTACTATAATATGATGCTCATGAAATTTTATGATGCTTATTTAGATACTATGGATTATGTTTTATCTCTAGTGTAAGTCATGTTGGAACCACTTTTTCCATAGCTGCAGTAATTCCATTTGTTATTATGGGAAGGACAATAGCCAAAGTTGAAGAAATGCCTTTACCTATTTGCGACAGCCCACCCCCACCCCTACCGCCAAACCCCTCTCTGTCTGCACTAGTCATAAAGCCTGCTTAAAATTCTCTCTCTCCCTCTGCCGCTCCCCCATACATTGTCCATACACTCTTTGTCTCAGAAAGAAAGAAAGAAAGAAAGAAAGAAAGAAAGAAAGAAAGAAAGA
>NC_064808.1:20137620-20185561 GCF_023721935.1 Panthera uncia | reverse complement strand
AGAAAGAAAGAAAGAAAGAAAGAAAGAAAGAAAGAAAGAAAGAAAGAAAGAAAGAAATGGAAAAAGAAAACCAACAACTACTGAAATCCCTAACATTTAAGCAAAAAAACTGACCATTGATTGTTAATCACACACACACACACACACACACACACACACACACACTCATGTAAATACTATTCATTTGCTTTTTTGGAAAGAATGCATTTTAGACTTCTAAAAAAAAAACAGTACTATTAAAAATGGCACATTTAATTAAATGCATCTACTAGTGCCAAAGTAACCTCAATCATTGGTTGCTTTTAGGATTTATTGTGAAAAGGACACTACAACAGATATTCCTGCTGGTATTTTCAGTGTCATTTTTCTATGGGCTCCAAATGAAGTAGGAACTCTACTTCTTTTTGACATTCCAATCTTTCCCAATGAATAGTAATTCTAGAATTCTAAAATGGAGTTGGGAGAGAGAAGTATTTTCACATGTTTTTATTTTCTTGTTTTCAAAAAGGTTTTCAGATGGCTTTGGCTAATTGAAACAACTGTTGAAAATTTACTTGGCATTTTTAATTTTCTCAATATTTTCAACCCTGATGAAAATGTTTTCTCTCTAAGAATATCTCCTTCTGGGATCTAGCCACTTGACTCATGAAAAACGTATATTCAAAATTGCATCCAATCTATTCATCCATCTAGGTAGTTACCACCTGGACACTGCTAAGACAAACATTCCCAGTGTTCCCATTTTTTCCTTCATGTAAGCTAGCTTGGCAATGAACATGTATTACTTTTTCTAGACCATCTATGCACATAAAGTCTGCTCTATTGGTTCAAGAAGTTTGTTTGTTTATCTAAGACAGACACACAGTTGTCATATGAGTAGCAGTAACTGACCCAAACACTTAGGGGGTTTCGTGGTTTTGTTTTGTTTTGTTTTTGGAATTTCTAATTTCAAATGTTTGACTCTGGAAATACAGAAAGAATATAATGCTAGTGAAAACTCCCAGAAGTGTGTATATTTATAAACTGTTGTAGGTGTCACAAAAGAATAAATGCCTCTTCCTTTATCCAATCAACTCTTCATTCGTGATCAGAAGGAATCTACCTTTTCTCAAAATTTTAAGGGACAAAATAGGAATGAGGATGCACTGTGACAATTGGCTTAAATAGTCTCCAAAATATATATATTCCTAGAAAAGGGCAAATGAGTAGGAGAGACCATAAGCTGTGCTACATTTGCATATAATATGATTTTTCAGCATTTTCTTCTATTATCCCTGCCAAACACACACATGCAGCATTGCCTATAAATTTTGCTATGTTTTCCAAATTCTTCTACTAAAATTTCTCTATTGTGTGTCTAATTTACAAATTAAGACATTTGTTATAATCACTCATCACTATTTCAAACCCCATTGAACCTAGAGTTAATACATGACATGATTTAAGACGAAGTGAAATGGCCAAAAGGCAGTAAACAATTGAATTTTCCAAGAAGGGTATTCATTATTCTTGACCCTCATATGGCTACTTGTGGTCTGGAGGTAGAAAGGATCCTTCTTGGATCCTGAAAGGATCTCTAAAACTTAAATACTAAAGCAGTGACTTACAGGGTTAGTGCCTCACTAAGTAGAATAAGAGAAGCTTGGACATATGCCCACTGTTGAAGAGGAAAACATTCTTTTGATGGTACCTATTCTCCAATTCTCTTAAAAAATTTTCATTTCCAAATCAAAACTTTTGAAACATCTAGAAAAAATCATGACTGGTTCTCACATAGTTGATAGACTACATAGAGAAATATCCCAACACTCTAAAACAAATATACTGTGATTCATTTTTCTCTCTCCCAAACTGATAGTCCCTATTTCAGTAAATGGCAATTTTCTTCTTTCAAGGAGTTTAGGCAAAACAACAACAATAAGAAATAATCACAACAACTTTTCTTCTCTTCATTTTACATTCCACATCAAGTCTATCTGTGAACCTACTTATTTTGATATTAAAACACATTGAGAGACATACTGAAATATAAAAATTCAAAATTGATTTTAAAATATTAAAAAAACAATTAATACTTTAGCAGAAGATCACTAAAAAGTGATACAAAATTGTTAAAACTTACTATTTAGTGTAAGTCACTGGTATCCACAAAAGCTATTTTGATTTTTTTTTTCTGTAATAGGCATAAAATAAGAATAGAAAGTAGCTGACTCCGGGTTGGGGGGGGGGGCGGGGAAGTAAAGTGTAAAAAACACTTTACACAGGAACTAAAATTTCCAAAGAGCGCCCAAAACTTAAAATATATGTACCTAAATCACTTCTATCAACATTTAAAGTGCATAAAGTGATAAAACCCTAGGGATGGATGATATTACAGTGACAATAATCAACATAGTAGTAGTGAGACAGCAAACTCTCTTGTAAAAGCAAAACACATTTAAATATATATCAAAAGATAGATGAACACTGATATGTGTTTCCGTTTATTACTCAGTACATCTCCCAAACCCCCAGCCTTCATTCTACCAATGTTATTTATATTTCTTTATTTTACTACCAGGTATTTGATTGTATAATCCACTCCAATACACACTCCTTTAACTGCAAACCTGATTTGTCAGCACTCTTATAAATCGGCATTGAAAGGAATAGAATATAAAAGGCAGATTTTAGAGTTGTGCGTAATGAATTTTTGCAATAAATGAAATAGTGGAAAATCCAAATAACATAAAAATTGTGAGTAACATTGAGTTGAAAATAGTAAACACCATTAGAGGTAACACTAATCCATTTACCATCTGGTGATATACCACTGCTTCTGATTTCCTTGAACTGGTAAATAAATTTTGATTGTTTGCTATTTCTCTTTTTAGTCAAATCAAATTTCTCTTCTTTTGAGCTCAGTTTTGACTTAAAAATCAAAAGATTAGAAAGTTTTAGAAAAGAATTCACTTTCAGGTTAAGGCTTTATAAATAAAGAACAGTGAGGGAAAATAAAAAAAAATTAGATATATTTTGCTGCACTTTCTTAATATTAGTGACTTAGTTTACATACATGCTTTGGGAATCAAAGAGACTCATCTCTTCTATCAACCACTTGTCAATCAAATTCTTTTCTCCTTATTAGAATTAATGGATAGGATAAGGCCACAAACAACATTCCCACTTTCACAGGAACAGATAGCTGGTTTTGTTTACACTGATTATGTATAGGAGTCATCTGAACTAAGAAAATATAATAATATATATTAATGATCGATATGGTTTGAAAGTAAATACTTGTTACATCTAGATGACTCTATATGTTTAAAATATTATTTCTAAACTTTCAAATGTTTTCTAGTTGAATTTTGAACCCAGTTTATCTGTTTCAAGAAACGGAAATAGAGTGATCTTCCTAATCTCTAAGTCAAAATCAGTATACACTTTGTGTATGGGATTTATGGCACAGTTTATATCATTTTTAGTTTCAGTCCTAGTCTTTGTGTGATAAAACTTTTCTTCTGTTTACCCATAGTCTGTGTAACAGACTGATGTTAGTGTACCCTCCTGCCCTGAATTCATATATTGATTCCCTAACTCCCAGGTTGGTTGTATCTAGAGGTGGGGCCTCTAAGGAAGTAATTAATGTTAAATGAGATCATAAATGTGGGCCTTGATTTGATAGCATTATTGTCCTTATAAAAAGAGATACCAGGGAGCTTATTCTACTTCCCTCTTTCCCTACTAACATGAAAGTAGAGATCCTGTTAGCACACAACAAGATGGCAGCCACATACAAACAAGAGAAGATGCCTCAGAATGAAATCTACCCTACCAGCACCTTCATCTTGGACTGCCATGTTTCAAAACTGTAAGAAATAAATTTTTATTGTTTAAGCCAGCCAGTCTGGAGTATTTTGTCATGTCAGCCTAAGCAGAGAGCAGACTAAAACAGTCTAGGAGCCAATAAAAACACTGGAGATGATAAAGTTTTGCAAAAACACTGTTGTCTCTTAGTCTAAATGAACCAAGATTGCTAAACAGAGGGCATGTGCATAGTAAACACTGATTTAGCCATATTAGAGGATAGGTGTAGATAATTAACTCAGTCCTCTGTCAACTATACTCTAGCCTCTCATTTCTTGCTCACAGGATAGGATACAAATATATCCTCTTCTCTTACTGGCATGTTTCTGTTCTTGCTCCATTTCCCTTGTCTGGCACTATATATACACTGCTGTCAGGTAATGTCTTTTGAACTTGTTCAGACTTACATTGTAAATCACTAACCCTGCCTTGTGCTTCACCATCTAAGGTTATTATGTGGTTGGACTACAATTCTTGATGTTACTACTTTGTTACCAGTTACCACTGTTTGCCTTTGGGCACACTATAAGTCAAATGCATTGACTCAGTTTCCAGATTTCAATGTTGGACTTTGAACACTGCAACTCTGTCCCGCTTAGTTCAGCCTTATGTACCATACCTAATATGGATGTCCTCATGTCCAAGCAACTGCTCTTCATATTCTGCAGGATGTCCTTATATATAGCAGTAAAATCCCACTATCTTCAGCTCTTGATGCACTGATTTGTTCAGATAAAAAATAATTTTATTTTGCTACCTTACAATCTAGCCAAATGGTAGAAAAGTGATTCTCAATCAGAAACATTGCAATAAAGTCGAGATTTCTTGGAAATCCAAATTCTTGGGCTCCATCCACACCAAATGAATCTGCAGCTCAGCAGTTTTAACATGCACTCCAGGTGATTCTAACTGTTGGAGAACTACTTGCCAGGTGCAAACTCACCCCAGGATAGTATAGTAGCCACATTGCTGACTACTACCTATATTTACCCCCATTAAGAAAGCCAACTGGCCTTTCTGGACTACTTTATTCTCCTGCTTTTTTCTTGGAAGTTTGGACTTTCTCTTAGCCCTTTGCTTTCAGCAATCCTATATCCCAGACAGTTGTCTGAGAATATCTCCCATCCCAGGGATTCTAAGATCCCTTTCCTTGGAATCATTTTTCTATTCCCGATACTATATGCCTCCCAATTAGTTGACATTTGTTAACACCACCCTATTTTCACCTGGCCTTAGGCATTATTATTGTCAACAATTTCAAAACACCCAAGTTAATTAATAAATTAGTGGTGGATTCTTTCTAGGCTGATTTGCAATTTTTCTATCAATTAAAGGGCAAAGGCCTTTTTCTACTCTCTACCTTCAACTACTTTAAGCAGTAAAGCTAAGGAATTTGCTCTCATTGGTAAAGCTACATGCAACTATTAAAATAAGTTTATGAAGATTCTTAAGCCATTCACTCCATAAGAGCTGTTTGCCAAGCACTACACTCAAGTATTTATCTCACTTAAGTGTTGGTGTTCACATATTAGCCATTTTAAATTGCTGTATTTGCAAGTTCAATATAGTAAAATATTAGCAATTTCATATGTCTCACTCTAAATACCATATTTTAATCTCCTTCTGATAGCTGAGATAACTGAGTGTTTACAAGTATGAGGAGCTTTACATAAGTAGTGAAATTGAATAAGCAAAGAAAAACGTAACAATTTTTGAACCCATAAATTTGTAAAACACAAGATAAACACCAAGACTTACCATTAGTGCTCATGCCTTTTTTCTTTTCTTTGCCAAAGAGTGAATTGCCCTGTACTCTGCAGAGAGATGAAATGGCCCTTGAAAGATCTGTGGCATGGAGAAAGCTGTGTTTTTGCAAATGTATGGTTGATTCTGCAACATTTATTTGTTTAAATCTTGATTGCTTGCTCTAAAGAAAACACAGGAATCTAATTTCCATTTCAATGATTGGTAGAGGAATAGAAATGTGATATAACTTGAATAATGAGGCAAGGTGGGATTATCTGCTAGGGATCATTCCATATTCCTGAAACAAACAAACGAGTAATGAAAAAAAAAAAAATGCTCCCTCCCTTTCCACTGACTCTTGGCAGATCTGGAAGTGCTACAGTCATCTTACTAATGATCTGAGTATAAAAGGCAATCCAAGGGGCGCCTGGGTGGCTTGGTCGGTTCAGCGTCCGACTTCGGCTCAGGTCATGATCTCGCGGTCTGTGAGTTCGAGCCCTGCGTCAGGCTCTGTGCTGACAGCTCTGAGCCTGGAGCCTGTTTCAGATTCTGTGTCTCCCTCTCTCTCTGCCCCTCCCCTGTTCATGCTCTGTCTGTCTCTGTCTCAAAAATAAATAAACGTTAAAAAAAAATTTAAAAAAAAAGGCAATCCAAAGAAAAATAGATTAGACATATGTCTTGATATGATTGAACCACTGGATCAACCAATCCTGAAGCCAGATCTATCGCTAGAATTTTAGTCTTTGATCACAGTTTTCTGTTAACTGCTTTTGCAAACAGACTAATATAAAAAAGTGATTCATTTTATCCACTACAATCTCTTAGGAAACTTCCCATTTCTAAATGGTACTTACATACTATAACAGTACTTAAGTATCATACAACCTGAGGACCCTGGCAAGTTGAAAATATGTATTCTAAGATTGGTACTTACTTTTTTTTAATTTTAAAAATGTTTATTTACTTTTGAGATGGAGTGGGGGGGGAGAGAGAGAGCAAGCAAGCGAGGGAGGGACATAGGGAGAGGGAGATTCTGAAGTAGGCTCCAGGCTCTGAACTGTCAGCACAGAGCCCCACACAGGGCTCAAAATCACTAACTGTGAGATCATGACCTGAGTCGCAATCAGAAGCTTAATCTACTGAGCCACCCAGGCACCCCTAAGATCTGTGCTTATTGATTGGTCTTTGGAGAAAGTCAGGTCTCAGTTTCATACTACTCCCTTCATGTACTGGATTGTGGCCTCATACATGTAATTTAAAACCTCTTTAAACCATCAATTATCCATCTGTAAACTGGGACAATGTGAGTCCAAAAATGTTTAAAATAAAAGTTGGGGCTTCTGGGTGGCTCAGTTGGTTAAGCATCCAACTTTGGCTCAGGTCATGATCTCCCGGTCTGTGAGTTAGAGTCCTGCGTCGGGCTCTGTGCTGACAGCTCAGAGCCTGGAGCCTGCTTCCTGTTCTGTGTCTCCCTCTCTCTCTGCCCCTCCCCTGCTCATGCTCTGTCTCTCTCTCAAAAATAAACATTAAAAATAAAAAAAATAAAATAAATTAAAAGTTAAGTGAGATAATATGAAATAATATTAATATGTTTAGCATTGTGACCTAAAAGAGAAATTCAATAAATATGATTTAAGTTCCTTTTGTTTTGTTTTTCATGTACGTGTGCACGTTAACCCTTTAAGGCTTAGTTAGATATGATCTAACTGGGGAGAAGGCTTATTTGACCTAAAAATAATAAAAGTATTTTATGATAAAAATTAAAGGAGAGATGTCCTCATGAGCTGACATCAATCAAGAACATCAATGTGATACCATAATTAATAGGAGTAAAACTATTCCACATTCTCATACATCATTTTTCATTTAGTATCTTCAGTTAAATATAGTGAGGCCAGATTGAAATTTTCTGGTACCAACTGAAAACTGAGATCATAATGAATTGGAAGTACTTAAAAATATATATGGTAACTGAATTTCTAAGTTCTTTCTTTCTTTCTTTCTTTCTTTCTTTCTTTCTATGTTTATTTTTGAAAGAGAGAAAAAAGAGCACAAGCGGGGGAGGGGCAGAGAGAGAGGGAGACTGAGGATCCAAACCAGGCTTGGCTCTGACAGCAGAGGGCCTAATGCAGGGCTCGAACCTGCCAACTGCAAGATCATGACCTGAGCTAAAGTACAACACTCAAACAACTGAGCCACCCAGGCACCCCTAAGTTAACTGAATTTTCATTTTGAATAGCTTAAGGAGTAAATATAGGTGTCTTAAATGAGATGGATTTGAAGAAAAGCTGGCATGAGCTAATATATCAAGTATACTAATACTCTATGCACCATTCTGTTGATCAACGGGATGGAGAAGTGAACAAGTCATTCAAAGGCACATTTCATAACATTTCATTCTGCCTCAGTCATAGATCAATATCCATTCTGTTCTATTCTGTCAATAAAGCAGTATCGTGAAATTCAAATTGTATCCATATGGTTAGCGTCATCTTAAAAATCTCTCTATGATAAAGTTGATGTAGCAGTTGGTTGTAATGTTAGGTCTTGGTTAAAGGAAAAAGTGAGTGGGAATACAGAGGTACATTTATTTGCCTCAACTTCTCAACTACACACACACACACACACACACACACACACACACACACACACACACCACTATAAATACGGTAGCAGCTGATGATGATCCACTAGTGGTTACCTGAAAGGCTAATTTGAGAAGGATTCTAAGACCTTATCAGAATTCAGAGGGGATGAGTGTGAGATGGATAAATGATACCTGACATGGAAACATGAAATGGTAACAGCTGCATCAAGATTTGATTTGTTTGCTTGTTTGTTTGTTTTGCAAACTTTGCTTTAAACAGTTGAGCAACTATCACATTCTTTGACCTGAACTGTAGGGGAAAAAAAAACAAAGCCAAAAACAAACTTCAGTACATCTGAAAATTACTCCCCAAAGTTTTACCATCATTCAGAAATATTCAGAAAGTTTCAAAAAGTCAAAAACAAGAAAAGATAAAGGCAAGGATCATTTGGATTGTCCATTGACCTATTTTAAATTATGAACAACTCTGGGATCATTAAGAAATTAGGCAGTGGATATCATTCAAAACGCATGTAGAATTAGCTTATTAAACCAATTTTGTGTTCTTGGCAACGATCAGAAGAATGAACAGGGTGAGCTGTGGTATGGAAGAAAGGAAACTAACTTGGGAATGAGAAATGGAGTCAGTTGCCATGATAGAAAATTTAAGGGTATCATAACAACCAGACATGGAGATGATAGCTGGGCAGGAAAAAAAAACAAGTAGCAGGAAGGTGTGGAAGACACATTTGATGGATTTGACTATTCTGTCCAAGGCTGCTTAGGTCAGTCCATGCCTACACCACCAACTCAACATTAACTGGAGGAGAAATCAAGAATATCACAACTGAAGCAAAACTACCTAAGGTGATTTTGTGCAGCAATCAGATGTACCTTTCTATGTGTAGATTGGCCTCTGCACATCACTCTGCTGTCTTCCTCATTTCTCTGGAGCAATCTCTTGACTTGTAGCAGTATTCTCACACAGAGACAGGACACCAAGGCTTTCTTTGTCCAGGAAGCAACTTTATTTGTCATGCCGGCATGTGTTCAGTGGGTCCGTAGCCGAAAAAATGAGCCCCAAGTGCAGCAGGGTGTAGCTTTTTATGCAATTTCTACTGTTTTCATCTCCCATATACAGTGACATGTAGTCGGACTGGACATAGTCCAAGTTACAGAGTTATGTCAGACCTACACATAAGTGTCTAAAAGTCGATTGGGCCACGTTGCACACTGCCTTCCTTTATTCTGAGGAGGCCTCAATCACATTCCTTAGGGAGGGGCTCTACTACAAACTAAGTGTCTCAAAATACCATCTCTCATCCCCACACTACTCTGCTTCTTAAACTATACCTTCCTTGGAACGCCGTGGCTTAAAGGAAAGAGGACTGTTCTCAGGGAGTTGCAGATATTTATCCAAATATCATCAGTATTTGATTAAAGGGCAGTCAATTGTCCCAACTCTTTCTTCGTGGAGCCAAGAAGCACTAACATTTTGGAATTAATCCACTGATGTCTAATCTCAGTTTCCTGACAAGGGAGGGCTGTGAAATAGATTCTAACGGGGGTGAAAGTTTTCCCATCACCCCAGGTTCTTACAACACCTTACCCCAAACAGCTGGCATTGTTTCTGGGTCTGTTCAAAAGAGAAGAGCCCTGTCTGGAGACCAGAGCTGCATTTCTATCATCTGCCTAGTTACCAAACCCACGAGGGCAAGAGAGTTTAGTTTAGATCCTCACTGTGTCTTAGGCTGTGTTATCCATAATATTGGAGACTATTTCTTTGTCATTATTCCCCGACAGCTATAAAGCTCTTAGGTAGGAATAGGTGTAATACTCTTTTCAAACACTTCTTGTTTCCCAGCGTAGCTTTGTTGCTCTATATGACAAAACAGCAATATTATAAACCTTCTAAATATTTTTGTGTGACCAAACATAGAATTAGTTAATGACAAAGTCTAATCAAGTAGAGACTGAGTTTATATATTTTCTGTTATTAGGGTGACTGGTCAGTCACATGACACTTTTAGCCTTGATAAAACAACCATTGATCACGTCCACATTTGAAGGCAAGAGCTGAATTGGCTGAGTGTAAAAAAGACACATCCTAAGACAGATATGTAGAAAATGATTTTTCCCTATTGACATACTGACTAAAGTTAATGTTGTAATTGCAATCTGGGAGTTAATTTCCTTTTAATAGTTGATACTTCCATTTCTCTGCTCAAAATGATTGTCAGAATAAAACTCATAATCCAAAATGTCTGGAAATAAAGACCATTTTCTGTGTCCTCCAACTGTATTATGAAAGTAAGTATTTCTTTTCTTCCTTGTGCTCAGATTTCAAAAAAGAGATTAGTGCAAAATGAATTATAAAGTACCTAAACTGTTCCAACAATCACATCTCCATTCTGGTGAATTTAGTAAATGCGTTTTATCTCTCCACTGAGATGTTTTTACTATAATGAAAAACCCAATGAAATGTTTCCTTATTAGGTCTATTATTCATCCCTTATGCCTTCCCTACCTTTACAATAGTAACTGAAAGGGCACAGTGAAGATCCAATTTTTATTCTGCATTTTAATAGCAAGTTAATCAACTCACCACCCATAAGCAGTGGGCACACTTGTTATGCATAGTGTTGCTTGGGGCCTTTCTGAGATGTGTGTTTTAGGATTATTTCACAGCATTAAACTAACCAATGATAGGGAAGTAATGTTTTAAAATCTCCATGGGGCATTAATTAACACAACCTTTATTTTTATGAATTTTGCATAGGTGTAACTATAGAATATGGTGTCAGCCGACAGGTTTTTCAAAAGACATTTCACAGTTACCTGCCTCAGTATAAAAGTGAAGTTGTAAATTGGGTGTGGCCACCATGCATATACCTTCCTGGTTTGGCTGAAGAACTTATTTGAATGAATCATTAAAAACAAACAAACAAACAAACAAACACACTCAATTTATAAGTACAAAACATAAACTGATTACAGGATCTATAGCTATGAATCTCATTTTACAATGTTAATACCCAGACTCGGGATAGTCTTATTTATTTTGGTTTTATGATATGATGTTGTTATAGCACATTTTATATTATAATATATTTTTATTTTATATTATTATTTATTTACTTTATGGGTTTTTTTCCACATTAGGTAGATAAAAGTACAGGAAGAAAAACAGTTCTTTATTTTTTCACTTAGTCTTTCTCTGTAATAGTCCAGTCACAAAGAGTATCAAATCTCCAGTTTATACTGAAACCTCTACTCCAAAATATCTGGGAGCCATCCATTCCTGTATGTTAAAACGTGGGCTTAAAGAGAACTTCATGAAGTCTGTAGGGTGTGAATTCTTAAAATTCTAGGAAATGCAAGCCGTCTAGAAATCACTTTGTTTTTGAAACATTCTGGATATATAGTTACATGAAAGAAAATTCTTTGGTAGAAATTATTCTAACTAGATACAGATTTGTGGTCCACGTCAAAGCCTTACCTACAGCTTCATGATGAACATCGAAAATGCAGTGCAGATACTGGATGTGTCGTAATATTCATTCTTGGGAAAGAGAGACCAGTTGGCCATGTTTCCTTTGTCCGGAAGGAACCTTTTTAAAACACATTTCATCCAGTGCTTCTGCAATTAGCCGAGACTGTTTAATACATTTATATATTTGAATACTTAATTTTCCTTATGAAAGATTTTCTGCTTACAGCCTTGGTTGAACATGTCTTCTAACAGAATTAAAATGTGTAAGATGGGGGCGCCTGGGTGGCGCAGTCGGTTAAGCGTCCGACTTCAGCCAGGTCACAATCTCGCGGTCCGTGAGTTCGAGCCCCGCGTCAGGCTCTGGGCTGATGGCTCGGAGCCTGGAGCCTGTTTCCGATTCTGTGTCTCCCTCTCTCTCTGCCCCTCCCCCGTTCATGCTCTGTCTCTCTCTGTCCCAAAAATAAATAAAAAACGTTGAAAAAAAATTTAAAAAAAATAAAAATAAAAATAAAATGTGTAAGATGGAATATTCGTGGCATTGACATTTCAGAAGCAACATTTTTTTTTTCCTTTTGCTTAAGGGAGTAAACAAAATAAAACACAAACCATTTTTCCTAATTGATTCAGATGTTTCAATGAAATTGTTTCATCCTGCAATGTTCCATAAAGTATGTGATCGAGACGAGCTTGTCTTCCTTTACTCAGCACAGGAACTGAGTACAGAAAACAGCTGTCCCATTAACTGGAGCTGAGAGCCACAGCTTAGTATCTATGTCGTCCTCAAGAGAACAGAGATTTAGAGAATGGGAGTTTCCTAGGATGAAGATTGAAGGTATACACCATATGATGACCACAGGGGAGATGAAGAAAAAGGGATGCTCAAATTGGAGATATCTAATCGAGTATCCAGACCAAACTGTTCACTTTGCAGATGAGGCTTAAAAACAAAGGTGTGAAGGGTGATTTCTGGGAGGTGAAAGGACTAGAGCTAAAACTCAGGTTTTCTGTGATTCAGTTATCCATCAAATTTATCCATTTGTTTAAATGTTGCAAACACAAAGTCTTAAAATGTAATGAAAAATTTTATATTAGTATTATTTGTTTACAACATCCCTTTTTTTTAAAATCTAGTTGCAGGTTATGGCACCACAATAAAGGAAACCTAAGGAATTACTACCCATAAAACAAAAATGTGGATTTTATTTTAGGAATACACATACTTAACTAGGCTGGAACCATGATGAAGTCAGCTTACAAGGACAAATGAGTCTTAATAGAGCAGGAAGAGTCAAAAGCTACATTATCAGCTATTATCCAGATCATATTTAAATTAAAAAAAATGAAAAATTTAATTCCTCAGTAACTTTAGCCACATTTCAACTGCTCAATAGTCCCATATGGCCAGCAGATACTGTATTTGATAGTGCAAAATTATAAAATATTTCCATCATTACAGAAAGTTCTATTGGATAGAACTGGTCCAAAGCCTGTGGTATTGAAGAAGGGATCATATGCTAAGAATATTCTTGAAAATAGGAGCAATAAGAAGTTGATTTCCTTTTTAAGAAATAGCATGATTTTGTCTTAATCCACTATGTAACCTTGCTCTATATACTAGAACAAATAACATAAATAAACAGGTTGAGAATGGACAGATATTCTGTATACAAATATGTGCTTTAATGTATAAAACCCATGGCCTTACTAGCACTAAGCTTTTGCTAACAAAAATCAGTGTTCTGGGATAGGGAGAGTGCAACCACACTAAATAGACCCAGGCAATTTCCACTAAAAAAGTTCAAGACGCATGGATGATAACTGTTAAATTATTTAAATTCTTCTAGAGTGCAACAAGGCAAGATGCCTAAGAATCATTAAACCCTCTGACCCCATAATTCCATTCTTCATAATTTTTCGAGAGGGCAAAAGATGGAAAGCAGCAAAATAGATTCCAGAAGAGGCTACTTCCTGCAGGGACACAGACATAACAAACCACTGGAAACAAGTTTAGTGGGGAATTGCTTATTAACCCATGGTATATCAGTAAGGTGGGTATTTAGAACGCAGTGCAATAAGCAAGAACATAGCATTTAGAGCCCAAGACCAGAGTTTTGAATCCTAGCTCCGCCACCACATTGGTGAGAAACCTGAGTCAGTTTATGAATACTTTCTAACTCTCAAACTCTCATCTGCTGAATGGAGAGAACAGTGGTGACTGATTCATTGAGGTGCTGTAATGATAAAAGGAGACTGATGCTGGAAAGGCTGCTAGTTTTATATATAGAACATCCAGCATAGAGTAAAAACTCAGGAAAGGCTGGTTACATTACTATTTTATGGATATTTAGTAAAATTACAGTTATGAAGAGAATGTAAATGAAATATGAAGCTTATTTATAAAATCATGTTCTGAGAAAAATTACAAATAATATCCTATGCATCCTCAGAAATAGGAGAATGAAATTACCATATGACCTGGTAATTCCTCCCTGAGGTATTTGCCCCAGATAATTGAAAATAGGTAGTGAAAAAGGAAAGAAAACAAACAAAACAACCTCCAAAAATGTGTATACAAATATTCATGACAGAACTACTCACTACAGCCCAGACGTGGAAACAACCCAAATATCCATCAGCACACGAATGAATAAACAAATCGTGAGAGACCTACACTATGGAATATTACCCATAAAAAGGAATAAAGTTCTGACACATGAACAATGTAAATGGACCTCAAAAACATATTGCTACATGAAAGGAGTCAGATGAAAAGGGCCATGATTCCTTTTACATGAAATATCCAGAACAGATATATCCACATAGAGAGAAGGCAGGTTGATAGTTGCCAGAGGCTAAGAGCAGCAGGGAACATGAATGTTATTAGTTTCTTAGAGCTGCCCTTAAAACACACACACACACACACACACACACACACACACACACACACACACAAACTGGGCGACTTAATAAAAATGTATCGTCTCATAGGTCTAAAGGTGAAAAGTCAGAAATCAAAGTGTCAGTGGGGCCATGGTCCTTCTGAAACCTGAAGGGAATCCTTCCTTCCTTCTTCCTAGTTTCTGCGGGCTTGGCCATGATCTTCGGTGTACCTGGTTCCCAGCTGCAGAAGTCCTTCTCTGCCTTTGCAATCGCATTCTCCCAGGGTGTCTGCCTTCACATGGCTGTCTTCTTACAAGAACACTAGCCATACTGGATCAGTAACTCACCTAATCCAGGCCAACCATATCTCAACTAGTCACATCTGCAACAATCCTCTATCCAAACAAGACTGCATTCTGAAGTACTGGGGATTAGAACCTTAACAAATCATTTTTGGGGGAGGATACAATTCAACACCCATTACAGGGAGTTGCTGCTTAATGAGCAGAATTTTAATTTGGGAGCTTGGAAATGTTTTGGAACTAGATAGCAATGATGACTGGACAATACTGTAAGTGTTCTAAATGCCACTGAGTCATTCATTTTTAAGTGGATAATTTTGTGCTGTATACATTTCACCTCAACTTAAACCTTCCAGTATATCTTGTAATTGTAACCATATAAGAACATTTTTATGGAGGATGTAAACAAAGGTGCTCCTTGAAAGGGGTTGAAGAACACTTAGGGTAAAGTAAGGTCTTTATATATTACAACACTTTCATGGACCATTTAAATCATATAAAAAACACCCGGGGCGCCTGGGTGGCTCAGTCGGTTGAGCGTCCGACTTCAGCTCAGGTCACAATCTCTCGGTCCGTGAGTTCGAGCCCCGCGTCGGGCTCTGGGCTGATGGCTCGGAGCCTGGAGCCTGTTTCAGATTCTGTGTCTCCCTCTCTCTGACCCTCTCCTGTTCATGCTCTGTCTCTCTCTGTCTCAAAAATAAATAAACGTTAAAAAAGAAAAAAAATTAAAAAAAAATCATATAAAAAACACCCTCAGAGCATAGCTGAGATGGACGAACATAGGAAAAGGAAAAGCCAAATCACCTAGAAGTAAAATACTTTCTGAGATCCAGGGTATGCAGAAGAGGGTAAAGGTTTCAACAGTGTAGGAAAGCTGGGGCCTGAGGAGAAACGTCACCCCTGAAGGAAACTTTGCCAAGAAAGTTCTAGTTTTATGATGAATAAGGATGTGTGAAATTTATTATTCATCTCCACATTATGCAAAATTCAGTTAAATCCGACTACAAAAATCTAAATTGTGATTAAGGTTTAGGGACAATCTGGGAATAGGACAAAGGACAAAGAACAAAGAAGTGAGGAGTCCTGAAGGAGTAAGATCCAGGAGTGTGGTCAAGAGATAATGTGAATATGGAAAAGCAATGAGAGAAGTCACGAGAGAACATGTCCCCAAGAAGACACCACAGTCTTGGGAAGAGCTATGCTGCTTACTCCTTAGCGGAGTAAGTCAGTGCTCGTCACTTATAGAAGTCCATAATTTCAGTTATCAGCCAACTTACATGGGAATGTTTCTGGAAAATGGAAATAATTTATTAAATGCAAAAATTTAAAAACAAACCCAAATATATTTTTGCTGATTTTATAATATCTTATTAGATTCTTTTATTTTTTTTTACCTTATTAGTTTAAATATTAACCTTTGTATCATTGTGTGGAATCCCAAACAACTTAGTGATAGAAACACAAGGGTTGATGACGCCCATGTCCTCCAGGTGGCACTCAGAAAGTAATTTCTCAGCTATCTTTTCTTCTGAGAGAGAGGTTCCCATACTAAAAGTCCCTTAGAAATAAAAGAACACCACAGAAGATGAGTAAAGCACCTGAATGTTGTTGTCCTGGTCCTGCCACCTGGAAACACAGTTCCTTATCTCCCGTGGGACAGATCTTGCTTCTGAGGAAGCATGAGAGAAAAGCCACACACACCTCTTCAGTACTTCCATTATGAGCCATCGTTTTCATCTAAAAATGCTATTCCTTACGAAGGGGCGGTTATTAAGTAGCAGTTTACCCTCACACACAGACAACATTTTTAATTTGCCTGTGACACAAGTGATTTCTTCTGAGATAGGGTCACTGGTGCCTTGAGGTCCTTCAACAGGGCACACAATATTTTGGATAATCATTTGCTACTTGCAATAGAGTCTGAGATTCAGGCACTGAAAATTATCATCGCAGTGAAGAGAAGATGGAATTATTGTGTAGCTTAAACAGAGCACAAAAGTTGAGCAGAGCTAATCGGATCCTTCACATTCAATTCCACTGTCCTCACCTGAGTAGCCTTTCAGCCTAAGGCTCATTGGCCCAACAACAAAGCACAAACTAATTCATTTCCACCCATGATCTGCTTACCAAGAATGTCACAAGGTATTTCCAAACACTCAGAAGACGATGCCTTAGAAGCGCTCAACTGTGGGGCGCCTGGGTGGCTCAGTTGGTTAAGCGTCCGACTTCGGCTCAGGTCATGATCTCATGGTCCGTGGGTTCAAGCCCTGCGTTGGGCTCTGTGCTGACAGTTCAGAGCCTGGAGCCTGTTTCAGATTCTGTGTCTCCCTCTTTCTCTGACCCTCCCCTCTTCATGCTCTCTCTCTATCTCAAAAATAAATAAATGTTTAAAAAAATTAAAAAAAAAAAGAAGTGCTCAACTTTTAGGACATTTTTCAAGAAAATGGAGAGGCTAATTTACTATGCTAAACAAGAATTTAAAAGACAAGACATTTTCTAAGCCAGTTAATAAGACATGTGTTTCTTTAGTACTTCCTTTGTACAGAATCTCTTTCATGAGAACATGTCTCATAGCCTCATGGGTCATCCAGGTGTAGCCATTTTGTTATCTCTGTCAGCTATCCATAGCATAGATGGCTCAGGGTTGTTCCCCAATCTGCATTACAGCCCTTTTCTCAGAACCACTGCCCATGGTTCAATCAGCCCAAGAAAGGTATTTGACCCAAGAGTCCCTTCTCAGAAATTAAAATAGAATCAAGGAAGAGTCCATCTTTTTCTGAGGCTAAGACTACGCCTTCAGAGACTTCTGGCAGCCATATTTCTCTTCAAGTGGATTAGAGATAGGAAGGAAATTAGTCTGGCACATAAGAGGGAAGAATAAAGCAAACACACAGATACAAGTAGAGATTAAAGATGGAAATGAGTCCTGTTGCTGTTCATGAAATGGTTAATAGTGATCAGAAGGTCAGGTATAACTTAAATTAATTTCTAGTTTTTAAAAGACATTATGGCATCCTTATGATAATTTCCCTAGTCTCTTTGAGTTACTTTCATGTGACTTGTAACCCAAACACTTTTTACTACTATAGCCTCATGTTCCAGCAACTATTGCATGCCATCCTTCTTCTATCAAAAATAGAACCTAGGGGCACCTGGTGGCTGAGTCAGTTGAGCATCCGACTTCAGCTCAGGGCATGATCCTGTGGTCCATGGGTTCGAGCCCCGTGTCGGGGTCTGTGCTGACAGCTCAGATCCTGGAGCCCGCTTCAGATTCTGTGTCTCCCTCTCTCTCTGCCCCTCCCCCACTCATGCTCTGTCTCTCTCTGTCAAAAATAAATAAACATTAAAAAAATAAAAAAAAATAAAACCTATACTAGATTTAGGTCACCCAGAAATGCAGTTATTCAATACAAGGAAAGATAATTATAATAATGAGAAAAAATGATAAAAACCATGTGCGTGATGAGTACTAATTTATGCCATAATATGTACGAGTGCTCCCTCATTTCACCTAGTTGGAGACATACAAACTGAAAAAGTATGGGCTTTTATGAATTTTTTTCTTGCTAGGTGATACACAGACATATAAGACTGCCACCAAATATAGGGCCAGGTGAATAGTCTCACATTCTCAAAAATCATGATATGAATATCATTCAAATGAAGCTACATGATATACTATTCAGATCAAGGATCAGCAAACTATATGAGCCTATGGGCAAAATCTGGCCCTCTACCTTTTTTGTAAGTAAAATTTTACTGGAACACAGAATGTCTATTCATCTGTGTATTGTTATTTGGTTGCTTTACTACTACAGTGGCAAAGTGGTTGCAATGAAGACTGTATGGCCTGCAATACATAACATATTTACTCCCTGTTCCATTATAGAAAAAGCTTGTTGGCCCCTGATTTAGACCAACTTCCTGCAGCTAAGGCAAAATTGAAAAACATGGGGCTTACCTTTTCCTATTTTGTGCCCAAGACAGACATCCCCAATGGATCATGATACTCATTCAAAGTATGCAAATACATGGCTACAAATTCTTAGCTACTACGCTAGGAAGACACTAGTAATTAATCAGCACTGCAATGAGATAGCTTTGTTCTCCCTGGACTAAGATATTTCATAGATTCATATTTTCAGATTCTTGGCTTTGAAACAAGTTTTCCATAATCTCTATGTTCAGCATTTATCCCCTTTCATGTATAAAAGATACATGGTACAGTATTATACAAGAGGATACATGATAGATAGCTGTTTAAACCACCATCTGGCTCAAGTAACTTTTTAACCTAAAAAAGGGATTTAACGAAAGTAAAAAGCATTCCTCAAATCCCAATATGTGGGCTATCTTTGAGGAAACAGCACTTGGTTCTCATCCAAAGAAATAAAACTCAAAGGATATTAGTGTCAAAAACAAAAACAACAAAAAAACCACAATTCAACTGAGTAAATTTAAAGATCTAATTCACTTTATGAAATGATTCATGAATCAAGTGGTGCCCTATCTAGCAAATAGAAGGTGGCCTCTTAGAGCTGCAGAAAGGAAAAAGTTTTTAAAGCAAAAAAGGAATAGAACAAAGGAAATTATCAGCAAGGAATGCATTATTTTAGGCAAGATTGCCCTCCTAAGAGAAATGGAAGGGTCTTAGCAGATTACCTCCTCCTGTTGACTAGGAAATCCCAGTTTGGCTGGTTTGATTACATTTCTGCAGTTAAGTTAGATTTAGTTGGTTAACTGATGTGGGGCCTTAACATAAGTGATTACATTTAAGGGCTATGGTTTTCTTCTTAACACCAGAAAGACAAAATTAAAAAAAAAAATCACCTTTAGGGTTAAGGTAAAATTTTTTTTTTTCTATACAAAGTACAAATAGAAAATCAAATTGCAATAACAGTAGGAAATAAAACTAAGAGACTAATAGTAAAATTATGTTTATGGTAAGCAATATTATATTACATTTGGTCTTGAATATTTGGACCAATTTGAATATTTGGACCACTATTACATTTGGTCTTGAAAGGGAGCAGAATTTGCCACACCAAATATGCCTCTTTTGTATAAGGTTTATCTTGAAATGGTTATTTTTAAGAAATAGCAGACACAGGAGGAGATATTACTAGAAATATATTTTATCTGAGCAAATCATGTGTATGGCAAAGAGGAGAGGGGCTGGAGATTGAATTCAATCACCAATGGTAAGCGATTTAATCTACGGTGCCTATGTAATGAAGCCTACATAAAACCCCAAAAGGAGTAGGTTCAGAGAACTTCCAGGTTGGTGAGCAAAGGGAGATTTGGCTAAGTGGTGCTCAAAGAAGGCATGAAAACCCCAGAGTCTTTCACCATACGTTGCCCTAGGCATCTCTTCCATCCGGAGTCTTTCACCATACGTTGCCCTAGGCATCTCTTCCATCCGGCTCTTCCTGAGTGATATCCTTTTATAATAAACCAGTGATGTAGTAAGTATGTTTCTCTGGGTTCTGTGAGCAACTCTAGGAAATTAATTGAACCCAAGGAGAGGGTCGTTAGAACTTCAATCACTAGCCGGTTGGTCAAAAGCACAGATGACAACCGGGACCTGTAATTGGCATCTGAATTTGGGGTTGGGGGACAGTCTTCTGGGACTGAACCCTTCACCTGTTGGAATGTGATGCTATCTCCAGGCTGATACTGTCAGGATTGAGATGTTGTCTGAGAATTACCTGGTGGTGTGTGGACCACCTCAACACACACGCACGTGCGTGCAGGTGCGTGCACACACACACACACACACAGACACACACACACATTGTAAATTTGTGCAGAGTCTTAGTAATTCACAGGGTTAATTTAAAATACATGATTAGGGACATAATCACTTTTCCAGAGATGTGAGAACTATCTAGACCATAAGGTAATTACATTATATGTGTTTGGAAAAATTGTGGTTATTTTAATCTATTGGATGAAATATGGAGATTTATTCTATTAAATTTTCTGTGTGAGACTGTAGCAATAAGCAACAAATACAAGTATAAAAGGCAAGGACTACAAATGAATCCTTGCCAATTTGGACAGATGCATATGGTCTGATCTTTATATAGAACAGACAGATCAATAACAGAGCAACCCAAAGTCTCTGGTTGAAAGCCCAGGATAATTCTACTTTAAAGCAAAAAAAAAAAAAAAAAAAAAAAAGTAGTAAGAAATGTGGTCTTTATCTTTTTTCCCTTCATTTTTTTCTATAAATACTAATACAGTTGGCTTTCTTTTCCTCTAACAGAGTGAAGGGAATACAAAAAGGATATTTCCTTTTAACAACTCAAAAAGGTCAGCAAAGTATAAAATGTCAAATCTACAAAGTTGGATAAATGTGGGTAAAGCATTAAATGTTAATGATGTCCTTGGTTGAAAAGTTTCACAAAAATCATGTACATTTTCAATTATGCTATAATTAAAACTGCATGATCCCACTTGTCATCACAGAATGAATTGACTAGACTTGTGTTTGGGGTCATCTTTCATATTTGTAGTAAAGATCAAGCAGGAAGACAATTTGACTCCTCATCCCTGTCCATTGGTAGATCTAAGTGAAACGGTATGCCAACAGTGTGGGATACCATCATGGTCCAGAGCTTTGGATCAAGACAAAAGTGTTGTAACTACCTTAATTCTGTGAGCTCCAGCCTCTCTAGTGGTAAAATGGTGTTGCTGGGGGGAGGAAAATTTTTTTTTTACATCATTCAAAGGTTCTTCTGGCTGGTCTAAGAATTAAAATGATTTGAGACAGATTGAGAGGAGATCAATAAATCCAACATTCATGAGAGGCTCAAAGACAGGAAGTAAAATGAGGTGTATACAGCATCCTAAAATACGAAATAGGGTAGACACCGGGGACATTAAAAGGGAAAGAGGACATTTCACAGGGCAGTAAGAAGAAAAGTAGATGTTTTCCCTGCCATACAGAGGAGTCTTAGATAAAATTTATTTCTAGTAATAACTCTTATTCTGGGAAAACACCACAACTTAGATTCTTTTAGGTAGGAATGAGAAAAGTTTCTTTTGACTTCATAGGGTCTCTACTGCCTTTGGCTCAAAATAGTCCACATGCCAAAGGGACACATTTTGGGGAAACTTGCTCTGAATCCTTTCAGTGTGATGTTACCTAACTTGTACCATTGTTGTAAAGGCCAGAAAAATCATGGTTTTTAGCACAGCATTTAGCACAATAATAATCCTATAAACACTCCACAGTATGATCACTGCGTCCTTCTGAAGCTCTATATTCCATCAATACCATCCCCGTTACCCACTCTGTAGTCTAACAAACTACCTTTAATTTTCTGTGGTAACTTGTGTGTTTTCTCAAACCCAATACTTTGTCATTCGTTTTACTCAGACTTCCTCCACCTCACCTCACATTCCCTATCCCCATCTTCATTTGGCCAAATTCTTCTATTCAATTTTCAGTCTTGACTGAACATATTTCCTCACAGAGCATATTGGATTCTCCTGCTATATGATGTCAGAATACCCTATCTATTCCCTTCCAAAACTTAAATGGTACTTTAATCACTTGTTTAGTTTTGTTTTTCAGCTAGGCTAAGGCTGGAGATTATATTTGCCTTGTTCACAAACACAGTGCTGCTTTTTTGACATTGTAAGTATTGAATAACTTATAGCCATTTTAGTCACTATATTCTATACATGTCTGCAATTTAGTAAGACAGATAGATGAGACTGTAGAATAAGAAAATGGGACTTTGACCTACTTCTCACTAGCCCTCTGATGAGACTTTGGACAAGTTAGTTGATCTCTACAAGGCATCATTTCCTCACCTATAAACTTGCAATAGTATTGCCTCTGGGTGTGATGGTGAGAGTTGAATAAGAAACTTATGAGAACATTTATCTTCTATAATTATTAGTATCACTATTACTCTTCTAGAAGTTAAAGGACATGTTCAGTTTTCTTATTAGTTTCCTTATTAATTATTTCTTGTTCTTATAGGCCGCTCAAAGGTACAAATACATCAATTTTGGAAAAGAAAAGGCAGGTTCTATTGGTAAGGCAATGTCATTTGCTGCGTATTTCGTTTTACCTTACCAAAGTTGCTTCCTAGCATTACGTTAAAAGAGAGGATTTTCTGGGATTGAGATTTTATTCAAGGCCTTCCATCAGATTGCATACAATGCTAAAACAGAAATAACAACAGTTGAATTTAAATTGGAGGCTAATCCAAAGTGAAGGGCATATCCAATTTGCAAGTCAGACTTGAAAGCCAGCCTTTCAGAGGTCTGCATCTATGACAAGTGCACTTGATGCACACCTCAGCTCACCTCCCCCCAGCCAGCATGCTCATTAGATAATGTCACTTTGGCAATGCACCAGGGAGATGGTTTGGGAAAATCCACATGACTTTGACATTTTGCATGATCCAGTGAGAGAATCTCATGCTAGCTCATGAAATACACATCTTTTGGCATTTTTCAAAGTCCAGAAAGGAGAGATCTATGGAAAGCTCCAGAATATTTTCATGGAAGCACTTGGGAATAGTCAACTGGATTTAAGGAAGCCTAAGAGGCTTATCCTGAGAGCATGCGCATTGCAAGCACACTGTTTTAACTTGAACTATGTCTGTACTTGGGTGACTGGGGGATGTTTATGAAGATTATGGGGGTGGGGCAGAGGAATAAATAAAGACCCACCAAAATAAGATACTGCTTAGTACAATAACTCTGGGAAAGCAACAGAGAAGTTGATTTTAATCACTGTGGTCACTGGGCTCAGGCTTCAACTTTGAAAATTTCATTCTGACCAGGTTGGTGGAATAGAGAAATCAGAAGATGAGAAGTTTACCTTCACAGGAAGCAGTTGGAGGGCCCTTTCTGTCCTCTTTTTATGGCAAAACCCCTGTGATGCCCACATTGTTAACACACCATTTTAAGATGAGTCAGCATAAAAACTCAGATGGTGATTTTCATTATAAGCTTTAAAAGATTTAGTTCTGCAGCCCTGAATCCAAATCAACACTCTAGAGCAGGAGAATTTCTTCCCGTTTGTTTCTATTTTCCAACCTCAGAGAACTACCTACAACAACCAAGTTTCAAGGAAAAGTGGACTGCCTACTTCCCATGCCTAGTCAGCACTTGAAATATTAATAGATCATCTCTTGAGATTACTTTTATGCTTAATAATATATATTAAAAGTTGCAATTAAAAAGTCTAGAAATTATTACTTCTATGGATTTTTAAAGACAAAAATCAAAACTATATTTCATAATACTCATAATGATATTTAAGAGACTATGCTTTTCTGGGCCATATTGTTTCCTTCTCCCTATATGGACTTATAGAAGTGATGGAGAAGAAAAAAACTTTCTGTTCTTCTCTAAGAAAGTATTTTGGTTGCAAAAACAAGATAATTTTTTGGTCCCTTATATAACTTTAGCTTACTAGTGTCAATAAAAATATTTGATGGACTCTTGAGAGCTTAAGATCATTTTCAAACACATTATCTCATTTCAGCTATGAAAACAAACCTGTGGGGAGTGTGGACTATCCCCATTTATGAATTAAGGAAACTGAGATGGAAAGAAGTTTAAAAAAAATTACTCTGAGCACATGGTGGGACTACCTGAAACAAATACAAACCAATTTTTTCAAGAAAATGAAAAGGTAAAACAAATTCATCACGAATTCATGAATTGTGCATTGAAATCCTTATGAGCTTTCAAGAATGGCATCTACTGCTATTATTATTGAAGCCCTACCATGTACCAGGCACTGTTTAATGAAAAACAGGACAAAGTCTCATCCTTAAGGATCTCCCATTTTTAAATGTGCATAACACCAAATAAAAAGAAAACAATAAGGCAGGTAGAGAATGTTAAAGTTATATAGAAATATAATAGCTCTATAGTATTTTATAGCTTTCAGAATAATTCCAAATCTAATCTCTCATTTGGTTTTCACTAGAACTTGACAATCAACAGCCTTAACCAGAGATGGCTACCATTTTGAGCGTGCTATGTAGTAAGTGGATCGGTGATATGTGGATGTCATGTCGTGGTGTAAAGAATGCTATATCTGTGGCATATGTACCACTGGCTGAAAGTTACAAAAGCACAATAGACATTTTCTTTTCCTGCTTATCTAAGAATCTTAAATATATATTCTAGCACAAACTATTTAATTCCATAGTTGGAAGAAAAGTCTGTAAGTTCATGATTGGTCCACTTACAGAATCAAAGATAATTGTTCTGGGGCACCTGGGTGGCTCAGTCAGTTAAGCATCCGACTTTGGCTCAGGTCATGATCTCACAGTTCGTGGGTTCAAGCCCCGCGTTGGGCTCTGTGCTGACATCTTGGAGCCTGGAGCCTGCTTTGGATTCTGTGTCTCCCTCTCTCTCTGCCCCTCCCCGGCTCACACTCTGTCTCTCTCTGTCTCTCAAAAATAAATAAATGTAAAAAAGAAATTAAAAAAAGATAACTGTTCCATGTTGGCAATAATTTTATATTATTCTGATTATTATTTGAGCATCAATTACATTCTAAACATTTTTCTATACCCTCTCCCTTGTTGTGGGAATAATAGTGGACTCCTGCTATTAAAATGGTTTCTCTCATAGACCACCACTTCAATATTTTAGTGTATAACTATACCTATGCCAGATCTGGTAAATCATATACATTTATACCCTAAAATATATTCTGAAACTATACAAAATGCCAGCTACGGTGTGAGCTTTGATGACATGCTACAAATCAAGGGAGGCCCATATACTATGTCATAAAGTTTATATTCTAGTTGTCTATATGAACAGTGAAAAAGCTAAAACCCATTTTCTGTATGTTGTATGAATGCATACATACATTCAGTTTACATATCTCACTTTGATTTCTCTGAGCATCTTACTTTGAATATCAGAATCACAACACTTTTATTAGTGTTTTCAGTCTACCAGAAATTTCAGTCTACTAGATAAAAACTAGAACTAGAATCCCCAATTTTAAACAAAATCCATCTTTACATCTGTTTTTTATTCACTGTAAGTTAAACTTACAATTTATGATAATGATGCTGAAGGAAAATATCTCAAGGTTATTCTCCAGAACATACAGTACTGGGATTGAAAGCAATTAACAGTTTAGAAGTCTAGTGAAATCCTCATGTTTAGGATTAGAAAGATCTGTGTTCAAATTCTACTCCAATAGCAGTGTGTCTTTGAAAAAGTCACTCACGCCAAATAAGCCTCAGTTTCTACCTCTACCAAATGGAAATAATAAAAATAATAATAAAGAACCACCATAACCTGCTGTTATGCTAATTACATGAACTCAGGCATGCAACTTGCTAGAGCAGTGAGTCAGTGCTGGCTAGCACTTTGTATATTAGCTTGGAACAATAGCTTAGTATCTGGATCTTCAGACATTCTGTATCCAAAATCTTTCTACCACCAGATGGAATATCTCAGCTGGTAGGTTTAGAAGCTTAGAGATGGTTCTGAGTTACAGAACAATGTAGCTATACCCGCAACTTGCAAATGAACTATGTTCCCTCCTCTACCATTGCACATAAGAAAGAACGTTACTGCAAGGAATAAAGCATCTGGTATACTTTGGAGAAACCAAGCATAGCTGCTTTTTAAAACAGAAACATGTTTTTTTTCTTCTATATGTAACAAGTCAAACAGGAATTTTTAAAAATATTACTGAGTTTTCCCCCAAAATTGTGGGTGACTTTCTCACTTTCCAATACATTGATTCATTACTGCTCACCTACACAGCATGAACTGAACAATTAAGACAATATTCTTGGTTCATGCTCTTACTTAACTTTATTTTTAAATCTGTGCCTCATTTATTTCCTATACAGCAGAAAGGAGAATGTAATACTAAATCCTTTTAACTGTTTTGCATCTATTGAAGTCTCATTTAGAGTTATGCATTTCTAATAAACATTTCACATTTCGTGTTTCTTGTGGTAAGAATCCAAGGCAATAAATTGCCCATCATGAAACAGAATATTTGTGAAAACTAGATTGCAATAACCAGTTTTTGCACCACTGACATGACAGAGAAGAATGTGATGCCTATAAGAATTACTGTTTAGCATGCTATTTAAATTCCTTCCAGAAGGACTATCACAAGGTATCAGAAAAGCCAGTTGGTCATTATTAGATTCAAGATCAGGAAGTTAAAGCAGATAGAAAATGTACAATATGAGAACATGGTTCTTTCCAGGGGAATAAGAAGTATCTCCTGATAGCTCTGTATAAGTTGATAAAGATTTATTTATTGCACTGGGGTTTTATTGTCACAGCCCCACACCTAAAATACAAAATAAATCTCATAGCTCACAATCAAACTGCACAGGGGTTTCTTTTGTACATGTATTTTGACCATAGCTCCATTTAAACAAATATGTAAGGTTGTGATGCATTTCCAATAATGCTTCTCAACTCACCATTCATTACTTTCAGCAGGGAAAGATTATTCTCTGCCTAGCTAGCCCACATTTAGCCCCTGTGAGCTGCCCTGTTTAAATGGGTCATGAAAAATGAGAGCACATATTCCCTACTTTAGGAAGAATGAAACTCAGGGATTATTTCCTCAGCTACAATGTCACATCATGCCTCCCATATTTGGAAAATAATGTCTTTCACATCATTTTCCCCTTTTTCATCAGAAGAGCATCTACCCTCAAATGTTAGAATTGTAGAGGAACTGCTAAAATTTGGAAGTAAAGAGGCCAGTGTATGCTTTCTAGGGTGTTGTGACCTGGCTGCACATTAGAATCATTTGGGAAGCCTTTGTAAAGTATCAATGCACAGATCTCATCTCTAGAGACTGAGATTCACTGGGTTTGCAATGGAGCCAGAGTATCTGTTTCTTCCAGCAGATGGCACTATATCTGGAGAGAGGCTTGGGGCACGGACTGGTAAGAGAACCTGGAGGGAGATGCTGTTCTCAGTGGGCACTCAGTGAATAAAGACACCGAGGGCAAAAGGATGGGTCAGTTACTCTCAGAACTCACTTGTATATTAAATAAATAACAATGAGAAGTCATCTGACTCCTATTTCTACAAAAGGTAACCAGTTAAAAACTCCTCTTACATTAAGCCTAATAACCAATACAATCAAGATTGTCTTGTTAGTATAAAATGACAGATTATAAAATGATTTCTTTTTACTTTTTTTTTTGGTTTTAAGTTCACAATAATTAAAATAAATGATAAAAAAGCTACTAAAAATTTCTCAGAACTAGGACAAATATCTACACAAAAGAAATATTCTCAGGATGATATATTTTGTTCAAAAGTGTTTCCACCTCTATCAGTCTAATTCCAAAGAAAATAAAGCCAATACATCATTTCTTACTAGGCTTACAAATGAGGTCATTTTGATATCCATTCATACTTCCAATGTGTTGGGAACATTGAGACAATATTCAAAAATCTCCAAGTAATAGAGTAAACTGCACATTGTGATCATCTTTTTAGCACAAATAAATATTACTTCTAGGAACCTTCATTTGATGGGGGAAAAAAACCCTTATTTGATTAATTAAATAAGAGAGCTACATGCACTGGCATTTCCTCTAGGATGGTGGAGTAGCACATCTCAGTCTCACAGACAATCTGTTGTTATTCACTGATAGTGAGTTTAGCTCAAACTTCTCTTTCAGGGCACATGGGTGGTTCAGTCACTGGTTGAGCGTCCAACTTCAGCTCAGGTCATGATCTCATGGTTGGTTGGGAGCCAGATTTTGGCTGAGGTCATGATCTCATAGTTCATGGGTTCGAACCCCATGTGAGGCTATGCGTTGACAGCTCAGAGCCTGGAGCCTGCTTCAGATTCTCTCTCTTTCTCTCTCTCTCTCTCTCTCTCTCTCTCTCTCTCTCTCTCTCTCCCTCTCTTTCTCTCTGGCCCTCCCCCGCTCATACTCTGTCTCTCTCTGTCTTAAAAATAAACATTAAAAAAACAAACAAACAACTCTCTTTCCAAGCTGATCTTCTCTGCAAACTTTGTTTTTAAAATTCTTCTTTTGGGGGTGTGCCTGGGTGGCTCAGTCGGTTAAGCAACTGACTTCAGCTCAGGTCATGATCTCACAGTTTGTGAGTTCGGGCCCTGAGTCGGGCTCTGTGCTGACAGCTCAGAGCCTGGAGCCTGCTTCAGATTCTCTGTCTCCTTCTCTCTCTGCCCCTCCCCAACTTGTGCTCTGTCTCTCTATCTCTCTCAAAAAATAAATAAACGTAAATAATTTTTTTTCAATGTTTATTTATTTTTGAGAGGGAGAGAGGGAGAAAGAGAGAGAGAGAGAGAGAGAGAGAGAGAGAGAGAGAGATTGAATGAGCATAGGAAGGACAGAGAGAAAGGGAGACACAGAATCCAAAGCAGCCTCCAGGCTCTGAGCTGTCAGCACAGAGTCCACTGCGGGGTTCGAACCCATGAACTGTGAGATCATGACCTGAGCCAAAATCTGACATCCAACCAACTGAGCCACCCAGGTGTGCCTCTGCCAATTTTGTGAATATGTGTTTCTCAATTGAGAGATCCATCACAGTTACATAGAAACAGATGCTGGTTGCACATCGACTCATAGTCATAAAACCTAGAAAATAGTCTACCTCTGTTTGAATCTCTTCATGACAGAGGTTTCTTTTTAATTCTTATTACTAAACATAGCAAATGCTGTGGATTTCCTATAATTTTTTCAGTGAGCTTGTCTACCTTTTTCATCTTGTAGAAAACAAACAAATAAGCAAACAAATTAAGCTTGTGTAACAGCCAGAGTTCATGCTTCATAGGAGTCTTGGAGATGATACATTTTTTTTAACATTAATATGAATAGGTTTGGTCCTCTCCAAGGTTAATTTTTCTTGCTTTACTGGGATTTAAAATGAAATATCTCATGAACTTTTGGTCTCTTTCAACATGTCATTTGATGCTGTGTCAGAAAGTCACACATCTTAAGTACTTGTATTTTAAAATAATCTCATACAATTGATCCCTTAATTTATGGCTCAGTATTTCATCTGCTTTAAGCACTTTGATCTCTTTTGGAGAAATTATGTTCTCAGGTTTTCAGCAATGTTTTATGGTGACTCTGCCTTTGGTTTAGAGGCAGGGGTGACGTTATTCACAAAATCTGTAAGAATCCGTGATGCCATTTGGTTAGGCTGGGGTACGATGTCTCCTTGAACTTATTTTTCAGCTGTGGAAGGAACCAGCTAATGAAGCTGTTGCTACCCTATAACTAGATGTGAGTCTCACATCTTTCAATACAGTGGACATTAACTCTTTTGATGGCAGCTGACTTATTCTAATAGGCAGCAACAGGATGAATTTGAAAGAGCATTTATTTCACAAGCATTAGTTGCATATTAATGCATAATTAGTAAGTAGACATGTAGGGGAAATAAGTAAAATCTCTGAACCTGTCCTTAAAAAACTCACAAAAAAGAGGAAAGAGCTATTAACAAATAAGCCCTAGAATTTATTAAGTGAACTCCCAAATAGAGAAAAGTAAACTAATACAGTAGCACACACATATGCACACAATGGTACAAAGAAATTGTTGGGGGCAGGAATTGTTCATGAAAGGTTTGCAGAATTCCTGCTTTACTTTGGGTTTAAAGGAAAAACAGGAGTAAAAAATTAAAGAAATAATGCAAGCAAATTTAAATAATATATACATGTGAAAGATTCAGAAGCATGGAAAACCTTGTAACATTATGGTAGATTGTATTTTTCTAGGAGGCCACTCAAATACATCTTATTCCAAAAGCACATATGATGTGATATTATCACTCATCTTTTAGACAGCTGGGGTCTGTGTAATTTTCCTGGTCTGCACAAACTCATTTCTGCACAAACTCATAACTATGGAGGAAGTGATATAAGGTAACTTCTAAGTCTAGATCCTAAAGACAATATGGCTTCTGTCTGGATCTCTTGGGATGCTAATTCTTGGAATCAGGTACCCTACTTTGAGAAAACCAAATAGCCTCCTGTGGGTGTAACTGCCAACAAGCCCAGCTTAAATTCTAGCCAACTGCCAACATCAACTGTCAAATCTGAGAATGGGGAAGACGAGATGAGTCCAGCTCCAGCCAGCATCTGGATATAACAACATGACAGACCTGGTGTTATTACAACCAAGATGAATCCCAGTCAAACTCAAGAAGCATGAAAAAGACTACTGACAGCTGTCATTGTTTTTAGGTATTAAATTCTGGGGTGATTAATTATATAGTAATAGCTAACTGAATAGATATTGTGGACCCTGGGAGGAGTTTGATTTCTTATGCCATGGTTCCCTTGCTGACACTTATGTGTCCCTTATCAGGTTAATGTTTTTATTTATTAATTTTTTTAAGTTTATTCACTTATTTTGAGAGTGGGAGAGAGAGCAGGGGAGGGGCAGAGAGACAGAGAGAGAGAATCTCAAGTAGGCTCTGCACTGTCAGCCCTACATGGGGCTTGAACTCACATACTGTGAGATCATGACCTGAGCCTCAATCGAGAGTCAGAGGTTTAACCAACTAAGCCACCCAGGGGCCCCTCAGGTTAATGTTTTTAAATTTTAAAAATCCAACACATAGCATTACGGAGAACATAATTTATATATTACTAAACCATTATCAATATGTTAAAATTTTGTTGACATAAGAATATATGTGCATCTTTATTAATGCATTAAATAACCACATCTAGCAGAAAATCTAATAACTATAATGATTTCAAAGTAGTGATGAGTATAAATGATATTTTGTGGTATCTGACACCACTCTAATGGGATATTAAAACTGATGTTTTTAATGAAAAAGTCACAGGAACCACCAATCTGACTATGGTTTATTATCTACATTCATAATTGGCAGAAATTATGGCGTTACTTAGATATTAATCCAAATAAAGTATATAATTTATTTCTAGCTCTAGATCAAAATGCCTGTATTATATCACAAGTATTAAGGAAAAGATAAAAAGTAAGATAATGGGAGGTCCTTGCACAAGGGCCAGAAAATAAGCAATATTCTTGAATTCTAAAAGCCTGAGATCTTCAGCTTGTTCCAGTTACAAGGACTTAGAAAAATCATACCACCCTTCTGAGACTCAGTCTTTCTATCTGCAAATAATATTATAACCTCTTGATACACAGAATCTTGTCCAGTACATATTATACTACATGGTTTGGGAGAACGAAAAATAAAATATTATGTTAGTGCTTTGTAATATTTATAAGGCTCTTGTGAATGTAAGGAAGTATTGTTCTCTCTGCTTTATAATCTAACTAAATTCAGTCCTCTTTATTATATATCTTATATAACAACAATCCTGGACACATGTCTCACTCAGTTCTGAGGCCAGTGGCAACTCAAACACAAATGCTTTTTCTTTGCAAAGTGTTTAAGAACAAGATGTATTGGGTTTTTGGTGCTTTGAGTCAGAGCAAAGAAAACCAATCACAACTGCCACATGCTCTTCATTCCAAGAAAAAAAGGTAAGGGTGGGGGCTGCTAATTACTCTTCTTATGGTTTGTGCCATTGAGGTCGTTTCAGCCTGAACTGTTTATACTCATTTTGTGTGACCTTCTCTGTAATTACTTTCACATTTGAGGTTTATTTATTTTGGACTTTGAACGGCAATTGGGATGTTCCTACTGGACAAGAAACTTTGGAATAAAACGACCTTAAAATATCTTTTTGATTCTAGATATAAGAGTTTAAGCACCTTTGTAGGTTTTTTTTTTTTTAATTTTTTTTTTTAACGTTTATTTATTTTTGAGACAGAGACAGAGCATGAACGGGGGAGGGGCAGAGAGAGAGGGAGACACAGAATCGGAAGCAGGCTCCAGGCTCTGAGCTATCACCACAGAGCCTGACGCGGGGCTGGAACTCACGGACCGTGAGATCGTGACCTGAGCTGAAGTCGGACGCTTAACCGACTGAGCCACCCAGGCGCCCCTGTAGGGTTTTGCTAAGGCTCCTAGTAAAACATCTCTGCCCATATGAAAAACACCTCAAAACAAAATGTCACTATTCAAATGTCTGTATATTAATAGATCTGCCACTTGGTACCAATACTCAAATATTAGTGGGAATGAAAAAGACATATACTCATACATTAAACAAAAAAACCTTATGATTCAATCAAATCCTCCTACACTGGTTTTACCTTCTTCATTGTTGCTCTACAGTGAGGGCCAGCAAAATTTTCTGTAAAAAGCCAGATAGTAATTTTTTTCATCTTTGCAGACCAAATGATCTCTATCACAATCATTCAACTGTATAATCGAGTCATGAAAACAGCCATAGAGAGCAAGTAAAATTTGGGAATGACTGTTTCAATAAAACTTTATTTAGGAAAACAGGCCATAAGGTCTGGATTTGACTAGACCGGTCCTTCATTTGGAGCTCTACACAATTCCAAGATTGGTAGCTGTAAAAAAATTTACTCATGTTATTTTCCAGCCAAAACTCTTTTAATAGCTCCCTACAGGAATAATGACCAAATACTACATTGCATAAACTGTGACACTTTTGAGAATGAAAAAGAGGGTGCTGTTAATAATTATATCAACACGGCAAGTATAAATTAAAACAGTTCCTGACAAACTGGGGCATATGATCACACTACCTATGGCCTATGGGATACAGGCCAAATACATTAGGATACAATTCAAGGCCTTTACATTCTGACATCACTCTATCTTTTCAACCTTATGTCCCAATAGGCATTCCAACCTCTTGCTCACTTCTGTATCTTCTTAAATGCTATCCCCCCTGCTACTTGGAAACTCCTTCTCCCCTTTCTCTGTCTAGGGATTTCCTACTTATCCAAGACTGAAAAGTTGTGAGGTACATCCCAATGTCTCAAATTCTGTCCTCACTTATAAAATGTAACATTTACTGTTACTCCAGTACTTAAGAGACTGTGATGCAACTATTTACTATTCACACTCACTTTCATTTCTCATTGGCTGCCTTTTTTTTAAGTTTCTTTCTTTATTTTGTGTGTGTGTGAGAGAGAGTGTGTGTATTTATTTTGAGAGAGAGAGAGAGAGAGAGAGGGAGAGAGAGAGGGATAGTGTGAGTGGGGGAGGGGCATAGAGAGAGGGAGACCAGGAATCCCAAGCAGGCTCCACACTGTCAGCAAAGAGCCTCATGCAGGGCTCAAACTCACAACCTGTGAGATCATGACCTAAGCTGAAATCAAGAGTTGGATACTTAACCAACTGAGCCACCTAGGCACCCCCTCTCTCATTGCCTTCCTCCTTCTCTACATGGGATAACACTGGAGCATCAGTGGGGCTGCCTTGTCACATTTTTTTCTCTGAAATTTTAGCCTAGGATCTAGTATATATGCAAACAGTTAGTGAATATGCATTTCTAAGAAAACACTTTTTTGGTTGCATAGGATCGAAATCCTCTAAAACGTGCTTCCATGAAATTGAGTTTATTACATGAGAGGTATTTCCTTATCTGTAAGCCATGCTGCTCAGGGATAGAAACAAATCTGAAAGCCTTTGGAACCAAGGTGGCTACATTGTGAATCTCAGTCTCACTGTGCGACATCTTGGTGTCTTTCCATTCCCATAACCCCTCATTAGCTATTTCTGCTTTGCATTGCACACTGCAAATAATAATCAGGTTTATTGTTTTATGGTGTTTTTTTTTTTTTGTCACTTTCCAGTTCAACAACTTGGGAGAGGTTAACAAAAGTCTCTGAGATGCAACTCCAAATCTTCAAAAGAGAAATGTGACTACCTACTCTTAAATCAGTGTATGCTCTCCTTTTACTTTAACCAGCTGTGAACAGGGAGGGGTACTGTCTTATAGAATAAACATGATTTTAGTGGCTCACTCCTACAGGTGACTGGTCGGAATTATAATGAGAAAAATGTGGACATAAACTAGACGAACATCTGAAAGATTTATATGATCACATATTATCACCTATTTATAAATATAAAAAATTTGTATAAGATATAAGCAAAATTAATATGAATACTTCGATATAGAAATATTCTGAATTCATGGATTCATTGCCAAACTCAATCTAAAACCAGTTATAAATATAAATAAAATATAAACATAAATATATATATTTAGAGCTTTGGCTATCATTCTTTTTTTTTAATATGAAATTTATTGTCAAATTGGTTTCCATACAACACCCAGTGCTCATTCCAACAGGTGCCCTCCCCAATACCCATTACCCCCCCTCCCCTCCCTCCCACCCCTCATCAACCCTCCATTTGTTCAAAGTTCTTAAGAGTCTCTTATGTTTTGGCTCCCTCCCTCTCTAACCTTTTTTTTTTTTCCCTTCCCCTCCCCCATGGTCCTCCGCCAAGTTTCTCAGGATCCACATAAGAATGAAAACGTATGGTATCTTTCTCTCTATGACTTATTTCATTTAGCATAACACTCTAAAATATAAATATAAATATAAATAATATAAATATAAAGATAAACATAAATATATATATACATATATATATATATTTAGGGCTTTGGCTATCATTCTTTTTATTTTATTTCTCTTTTGTTACTTGAAAGCTTTTTAATGTTTATTTTTATGTTTTAATGTTTATTTTTGAGAGAGAGAGAGAGAGAGAGAGAATGCAAGTGGGGGGAGGGGCAGAGAGAGAGGGAGACACAGAATCAAAAGCAGGCTCCAGGCTCTGAGCTGTCAGCACAGAGCCCTATGCAGCACTACAACCCACAAACTACGAGGTCATGACCTGAGCTGAATTCGGATGCCCAACCCGCTAACCACCCAGGTATCCCCTCTTTTGTTACTATAGAGTAAGAAAAGAAAATCTCTCTTAGGCATTAAATCCTTAACTCATGTTAGTGGCTAGAGGATCCCTATAGAAAGTGACTTTTGGTTACGGTATTCAAAATATTGGGGTTAAATAATATGTTTGACTTCAAAATAAAATAATGAGATTAATATTTATATGTGGAACATGAACTAGCACTATGAAAGAAATGTTCTAATCATGAAGGAGTAGAGAGATACTCCTGTAGTTTAGGATATGTTGAGTTCTGAAAGGCACTTTGTAATTCTGATTGTAGGTAAAAATTGATTCTCATACGATCTATGTGGAAGATGTATACAATACTAAATTTAAGTTCTTGGGAAAAAAAAACCTGTAGGTGTTCATTGAATTGCTTCTGAATTTTCTGATAAAAAAAAATCTCTTTTCAATATAGACCAAAGTGTTCGTATTTTGGCTTACTTTCATGCCATAAATAAATTCATTACTAGACACCACTCCTGACACACGAATGCACTGTTGAGTAATGAATAATGTAATTGCTAAGTTTAAAAGTACTGCTCAGAACTTATTTAGCTAAAATATGAGCTCTGACTTTTTTTGGATTGCTAAAGTCTTCTTAGAGAATGTAAATGTGGGCCTGACAAGAAGCAAGAAATGCAAGATCTAAGTTTCAGTATGTAGGGAATAAAGGCATTGTTATGCAACTACCAGACTATGCCCAGTGTGGTAGGTAGCAGTCCTATTCCTATTATCCAAAGCCATGCTTTGCCTCAAAGGCCAAGGATCCTGTAGTTTATATTTGGGACATGTAAAAAAGCTGCTTTATCTATTTACATCCTCTGATGTATGAGCTCTGTAATTATTTTTGAGCTACATTTAAACTCCAAATGGAATTGTAAACAGCTCCACTATCAAGAAGGCAATATCATCAGTAAACTCTCCAGATTTCATGCTATTATCTGGTATCTTACTGAAGACAAAGATACCAAAAATGCTGAAAGGTAGGCTTCTTGAAATCTTGCAGTTCTTACAAGGTGATTAACTCCAAAAGGCTGTATCTGCTTGGCCTGAGTACGTATCCCTCAACAACAAATTCAACAAATATATTTTGGCATCTACAATGTACTAGGTTTCATGTTACGTATTTATTTATCAAAGCCCTTATTGATTCCCTATCAACTTGAAATTCCCTGAGGGTATCACTACTCCCAGAATCGCCCCATAGTTTGGAGGGCTGCATAATGTGGAGTGCATAGGGTTTTGGCTGGGAAGAGATAGATAGGCTTCACACATACCAATTATTGAAGAAGTTATGGTGGCTGGATATAAAGTCGGCTACCCTAGAATGTGGGCAGAAAATGGAAGAAATCATGTATTGAACATTGCCCTTCTACATATTTGAAGGCTTGTCTCAGGACGTATTGTAATTATTAAGTCAACAATCAATATTGCATTTACATTTATTTATCTAAATTATACCAAGTATCTGGTAATTAAATAAATGAACCAAATATTGATTCCACTTCATTTAGAATCCAAACTGCTGCCAGAGATTTCAGTGGTGAAATCCATGTTCTCAAGATCTCTTAGCCCTAGAGTAGTCCTATTGACGAAACTTTGGCTACAGTCACAGACTTTACATCTGTAATGTTTAATATACTCATTAGCGTGTTTAATTTTCTTTTCTGTTCAGAAGTGCAGAAAATAGGGAAATTCCTTTAAAAAATTAAGGAGCAAAGATACAGTCATTCCTTGGATATGTCCTGCTTATTAGATAATACAAAGAATCTTAACATCTGTCGGCTTCCCATGATTCCTATCTGTGATGCAAGCCCAGGTGATGACAGCAATAAAATCCGTATTATTTCCTGCCCTTACTCAGGTTCACCACTCACACCCAACTCAAATGCAAATCGGAGGCATTAAATTTAAATAAATAATAATAAATAAAATAAATAAATAATTTATTTATTTTAATAAATAAATAAAATAAAATAAATAAATAATTTAAATAAATTAAATATTTAATGTGGTAAATAATAAGTGGCCAGATTCCATTTGAATGTCCACACCTCAATTCTAGAGAAATGTCTAAATTGAGCTCTGAGAGGGAAATGATGGAAAGGTCCACTTTTGCACATGACATTAGCTTTCATTTTCTCTTTAGTGGCTACACAGCAGAGGTAAAAAGCAAGATACAATGATAGTATATAGAAAGTAAAAGCAAGGGTTTGGGAATAGAAAAACAATTTGCCCAAAACCCCTCTATCTTCATGTTAGACTGACAAATATGGCATTCATTCTGAAAAGAGATTGCTTTGGTTTAAAAGCTATGTGCTACGTGACAGGTGGTCAGAATTGTTACTTCTGATTCTTGCAAATCCATACAGATGAATGTTAATTTACATCAAAGAGATGGAGTAGATCAAACATGGAAACCAGTTTAATTTTATATCTTAAAATGTATTATACATTAATTTTCAAACATATTGAAATAACACCTACAGAGTCCAGATAGACTCTCCAGAATGCACAATCTTGAAATATGTATCAGCTTCTGAATCTGTACATATGATCTGTAGGTTCATGAAAGACAGATTTTGGACTAACTATTCATTTTGAATGTTAATTTGATTTTATAGTAATGAATAGATTATAAATATGGCTTATTCTTTAATATATTATTTTCATTCATTGATCTATAACAACATGCATTTCTAGTTGTTAGGCTAGCTTAATCCTCAACTACTGATTTTTTTTAAATTGGGTCCTGAATCAAACTAATTACCAAAGATACTCAACATCTTTTGTTATTAAAATCTATGTCAGTAGAAATCTCTCTTTATTAAATATGTACAGAAAACTTCTTAAAGTTAAAATGAAATCAGTATTAGAATGCTATAAAGTCTATACTAAGTGAAGAAATAAAAAATCCAAAATCTGCATAAATAGCCTTGTTCATTAATGTGTTTTCTTCTTCCTTCCTCTCTCCTCTGATCTTCTGCAAAGTACAAATACACAAACAAAAATTAGTGCCATTAGAGGTAACTAGGGCACCAAGTCTTTACTGTGAAAACTGACAATAAAAGGGAAATTATTAAGGAAGCATCCTTCTTTGACTCTGCATGAATGAATTTCTTGGTAATTAAAGAGTCCTAGTTAGGTAACAATTCCATCGCCTCACATAATTACGTGTTGTGTGTGTGGGTGCGTGTGCATGTGTGCGTGTGTGTGTGTGTGTGTGTTGAGAACATATAAGATCTACTTTCTTAGCAACTTTAAAGTATACAATATGATATTATTAGCCATAGTAAACATGCTATACATTAGATAACCAAAACTCACTCACCTCATAGCTACAAGTTTGTACCATTTAATCAACATCTCCTGTTTTCCTCCATTTTCCAGCCCCTGGAAACCACCATAGTACTGTCTGAATCTGGCTTTTTTTTAAATTCCACATGTAAGTGAGATCGTATCATATTTGTCTTTCTCTGACTTATTTCACTTAGCATAATACTCTCAAGGTCCATCCATGTTGTCACAAATCACACAATTTACTTCTTTTTCATGGCTGAAAAATATCTCATTGTGTGTCTATGTAAGTGTGTATGTATATATGCCACATCTTTATCCACTCATGTGGACACATGTATCCAGTCATCATGGTGTACATCTTAAATTTACACAATGTTATGTGTCCTTTATATCTCAATAAATATGGCAGAGGGAGCCCTAATTGTTGAGAAGTCCTTCTCCATAGAAGTCTTCCAGCCAATAATTACAGAATAACAGAATTAGAAAAATTACCATTTCACAAACCAAAATGATATAATTGATTCAGACAACAATCATCAGTGGACTCTAAATCCATTTGGAAAAACAGCAAGGTCAGACTCTCTTTGTTGACCCTACTGATCAAACTTAGCATCACCTAAAATAGGATGATCACATGTGCTTCCTGATATGCTAAAACAGGAATTATATAGCACCACCTACAAAATATGTTTTTGCTCAGTTATTAAACCCGAATATAATCAACTTTTTAGATCTAACTTTAGTTTACAAAAAATACTGAGTATTTGAATAAGATGTGGAGCAGAAATCTTGATGACCCACTTTGAACTTGTAGCAGGGGAAAAAAATAAACTTAGTTTGTTTAAAAACACTGAGATCGTGCAATTGTTACTGGAAGCATCACCCAGACTAGAGTGACTCATAGATTGCTAAGCTTATAGAGTTTGATGTTTAGTTGCAACAGGAATTAAAAGATAAGTCTACTGCCTCCCCCAAGGTGTGCTTTATGTAACATCTATTTTCTGTATGCAAAGCACTACCAGAGTACGTGCAAAGTTTGAACTAATAACGACACCTTTGCCAATTCTTTAGGAATATTAATAATGTTGTGCCCATTTTTATAGCTGTGTTTGCATCCTCTCTCCTTATGGTTCTTTATAAGGTACTGACTAGAAAATTGATTATCATTATAATGAAAATTATTTATTAAACTTGTTTTCCCATGTTTGTCCTTTATTTTAACATTTAAATTTTAGATGTTATCTTTAAAGGAAATATATATTTTTACAAAGAATTAGACCTTGGTACTAGTAATCAAAACCAATTTCACAGAGCCACCAGTGGATTTCAAACCAATACAAGTGTCATTTCATTACTAGGTTCTGTCATTTGACTAAAAGGACAGACAACTTGTGAAAATTCTATAGTTCTGAAACATTACAAACACATGTATTCATGAATTCATAAAATAGAGGTGACTATGAATTTTAAGGTTTTCATTCTCACACATAGACACATACATAAACGAAGGTTATCAATGATAATCTACATTAAAATTTGTATTTTATGTTGGATTGTGTGAGCTTTATTGATTTGTGTTTTGTCTTCTAAGTACTTATTTGTTTCCATAAGTAGAAAGCATATTTTTAAAGTAACTAAATTTGGGGGTGTCTGGGTGGTTCAGTCAGTTGAGCATCTGACTTTCCATTTTGGCTCAGGTCTTGATCCCACGGTCAGGGGACCCAGCCCCGCATAAGGCTCTGCACTGAGTGTGGAGTCTGCTTAGGATTCTTGGTCTCTCTCTGTCTCTCTGCCCCTCTCCCCTACTCATGTGCTCTCTCTCTCTTTCTCTCTCTTTAAAAAAAATATACATATATATGTAATATAAATATACATATACACACACATATATATATACATATACACACATATATATAATTAATTAAAATTTTTATCTGAATGACAGTACACAATCTATTGCATGTGGATGTCTAAAGATTAAAAATATATTACATTTTTCCACATCTGCATTTAATGTAAGATTACAGTAGAATGTCGAACCAGTTTTAACCAACTTGGAAGCGATTCTTTGCTGAAAAACAATTTTCACTTATTTGGAAATGTTGTTCCCTCAAGGAAACTAAGTAGTGTATCCACAACATCAACTTTCTCATAAAAAGAATTGGAAAAAGTTCTTTTATTTCAAGGTGATAAAAACCATATGCTAATTTCATTAAAATATGTAAATTTCTTCTGATTAACCAAATCTCAAACTTTTAGGGCATGCTATGGTGAATGTTTATAATGAAATATTTTCTCCAGCTATTTGAAGGCTGTTGTGTGTACATTTATGACTTTCAAGGTAAATGTTTATGAAGGTAGCAATGGTCCCACAGAGCAATTTCACACCAAAACGCTTATCTGCCTTTATTTTTTTCTCCTGCAGGAATTTTGGACTAAATTAACATGTTAAATATCTTTAAGGCAATGAACCATTATTAATAAAGTTACCAAACATTCGCTTACAGAGAGCACTACCTTCCTGGAGGGCAATTTGGCAATAACTATCAGAAGCTGTAAAACTTAGTGTACCTCATAACCCAACTATTCTCCTTGTAGAAACGTATGCTAGTGAAATAATTTAGAATATGCACAAAGATTTCATTAAAACATGTTCACCACAGCATTAAATCTAAATGCTCAAGAAAAGGGTAAGGTATGTTCCAGAACATCCATATACAAACTGCCCCATTATTAAAACAAAGCTATTTTGTGAAAGGAAATTCCTGGTTAAGGAAAGAGGCTTATAATACATTATATATTATTTAATGTGAATTAAAGGTTCCAAAGTACTATTATGGTATTCTTCTATTTTTATGAATAACATACCTACTTGTGTGTGTGCATCTGTGTGCATGTATTTATCTGCAAGTACACATACAAAAATATGAGCTGTTTCCTCTGAGCTGTTGTATGAGTGTATGTGACATCCTGTGGGGTTTTTTTTGTTTTGTTGTTGTCATTTATATGTATATCTGATACCACTAACCATATTCCTTATGAAAATAAGATTAGAAGGATAAAATCCAGAGTACTTTGCAATGTAAGGAAGATGAACACACATGAAATACATTATTTTGAATCATATGTGGTTTGAAAAACAAAAAGTGTTATATAATGCAGACTATGTGAGCTTCAAGTTAACATGAATCAAAAATCTGGCCATTATCTTTTTTGGGTGTTCTGCATTCAAGCATTCCTATGCTAATCCTCCAAAAGTAAAACTGGGTCAATCTGTTTGTGACTTCACATCACTACTTTCTATTTGTTTAACCTTAGACAAGTTACACAGGTTCTCTGGATGTCAACAAATTTGTTTGCCAAAAGGATATAATACCTATTTCATAGAGTGGTTGCACAGATTAAATGAGTAAAGTAATATAGTGTTTATATAGCGTCTGGCTTGCAATCAGTGTATATTAAAAAGTCTAACAGAACATAGATATGCTGTATGTCTCATACTTCCTCAATTTATGATCAGGCAGTAGTTTAAATATTTAGGTTCTTATTCTAAACACCACACACCAAACAATCCATGTACTGTCAAAATCATCAAAATCACGGTTCTTCTAAGGATTTAAATTTCAAACAAGGTCATATCAAAGAGCTTAGTTTAAAATATATATATTTATGTCATATTAAAATTAGAAAAAGAACACATACACTGCTGTATACATTCTGAGTAATTAATATATCCTAGTAACTTGGATAAAAAATTTAGAATAGCCTATTAGTAAGACTGTCCACTGAATGGAGTGGGGATAGCTTGTCATGAAGTGGAATTATAAAATGTAATGCCCAACATCTACCAAGCTTGTAAGGAACTGCAAACTAGATTCTTTTCTTATTATAACACACTTAACCCTCAAAATTACCATAGGTATCTTAGTCTTAATTTTTAAAGTAATGACAAGAACACTCAGAGAAATTCAGAAACATGCACAAGATCAAACTGTTATAAGGATTTGAACCTCTGTCAATTCAACTCTAGAGCAAATTTTCTTCTTGAAGTCTCAAGCTGCCACAACCATAAGGGACATAGTGGGAACAAATGAAAGGAAACATTTCAGTATAACCCTGGAGTTATTACTTGTATATTTAGAGATCTATGTCTCTGATATTAGATTAACTAGATTGGTTTTACTCAGGGGCACACTTGGGGGTAAATAACATCTGGTTTTACACAATCTTTCAGCTGAGTCTATTGCAAGTGTACCAATTTATGGCCAATAAACAATGTCACAGTGTCCAAAGGCTATAATCTATACGATTTCAGATTTGAAGGTATTGTTAATTCACAAAAGATTTGTAACTAAAATACAAAAAAAAATGTATTTTAGTTATATATTGTGACACACACAAGCATCTTCTACCTACTGGTTTGCATTTGTAAGCATGGGAATTCAAGCTTTGTTGATTCCTGATAATAATATCAAAACATACACCATGAATTTTCAGGGAATATACATATAGTTTTGAGTGAACCTCAAGATCACAAATCTGCACATTATCTGACCCATTAATATCCATGAAAACATTTGCAAATTATAGTTAGTTTAATTGATTAGTTCAATTCATAGATGCATGCCAAATCATTTTTTTCTTTACCAATTTCTTTAGGGCTAAAACTGTTAGATGCTTTCAATTCACAATCTATAATTTCACCTCAAATTCAGTTTATAGTTTTTATAGTCTTTCCACATTGCTACAAAGGGCCATATTTCGTTCTTTCTCATTGCCATGTAGTACTCCATTGTGTATATAAACCACAATTTCTTTATCCATTCATCAGTTGATGGACATTTAGGCTCTTTCCATAATTTGGCTATTGTTGAGAGTGCTGTTATAAACATTGGGGTACCAGTGCCCCTATGCATCAGTACTCCTGTATCCCTTGGGTAAATTCCCAGCAGTGCTATTGCTGGGTCATAGGGTAGATCTATTTTTAATTTTCTGAGGAACCTCCACACTGTTTTCCAGAGTGGCTGCACCAATTTGCATTCCCACCAACAGTGCAAGAGGGCCCCTGTTTCTCCGCATCCTCTCCAGCATCTATAGTCTCCTGATTTGTTCATTTTGGCCACTCTGACTGGCATGAGGTGATATCTGAGTGTGGTTTTGATTTGTATTTCCCTGATAAGGAGCGACGTTGAGCATCTTTTCATGTGCCTGTCGGCCATCCGGATGTCTTCTTTAGAGAAGTGTCTATTCATGTTTTCTGCCCATTTCTTCACTGGGTTATTTGTTTTTCGGGTGTGGAGTTTGGTGAGCTCTTTATAGATTTTGGATACTAGCCCTTTGTCCGATATGTCATTTGCAAATATCTTTTCCCATTCCATTGGTTGCCTTTTAGTTTTGTTGGTTGTTTCCTTTGCTGTGCAGAAGCTTTTAATCTTCATAAGGTCCCAGTAATTCATTTTTGCTTTTAATTCCCTTGCCTTTGGGGATGTGTCGAGTAAGAGATTGCTACGGCTGAGGTCAGAGAGGTCTTTTCCTGCTTTCTCCTCTAGGGTTTTGATGGTTTCCTGTCTCACATTCAGGTCCTTTATCCATTTTGTGTTTATTTTTGTGAATGGTGTGAGAAAGTGGTCTAGTTTCAATGTTCTGCATGTTGCTGCCCAGTTCTCCCAGTACCATTTGTTAAAGAGACCGTCTTTTTTCCATTGGATGTTCTTTCCTGCTTTGTCAAAGATTAGTTGGCCATACGTTTGTGGGTCTAGTTCTGGGGTTTCTATTCTATTCCACTGGTCTATGTGTCTGTTTTTGTGCCATTTTTATAGTCTTTCCAAAGATGGAAAAGATTGGGGTGCCTGGGTGGCTCGGTGGGTTAAGCTTCCGACTTCGGCTCAGGTCATGATCTTGCAGTTCGTGAGTTCAAGCCCCACGTCAGGCTCTGTGCTGACAGCTCAGAGCCTGGAGCTTGTTTCAGATTCTGTGTCTCCCTCTCTCTCTCTGACCCTCCCCCATTCATGTTCTGTCTCTCTCTGTCTCAAAAATAAATAAACGTTAAAAAAAAATTAAAAAAAAAAAAAACAAAGATGGAAAAGATTTAGATAAATACTTCTAAAACTCTTTGGTAACTAATAAATTGATTTAAATAAATTATAAATTTTCCCTCAAATTAGCATCTTCTCATTAAAGATTCATCAATTTTATTGATTTATTATGTTTTTAAAATTTTTTTAACGTTTATTTATTTTTGAGACAGAGAGAGACAGAGCATGAACAGGGGAGGGGCAGAGAGAGAGGGAGACACAGAATCTGAAGCAGGTTCCAGGCTCTGAGCCATCAGCCCAGAGCCCGACGCGGGGCTTGAACTCACGGACCGCGAGATGGTGACCTGAGCTGAAGTCGGATGCTTAACCGACTGAGCCACCCAGGCGCCCCAAAGGTTCATCAATTTTAAAGAAACCAACAAGGAAAGGCTTATTTCACTGATTTTTGAGGTATCTTATGGTGTAGTCTTCTTAGGAGCCTCGTTAGAACTATGGACAGGCTACACTCTGGATTAATCTATTACAGGTGCAGTACTATCATTTTACAGAGATATTAGTGACCATGTATTATTTACTTTCCCTGAATGGAAAAAAAAAACATGAAATAAATCCATAAAACAGTCACAATTTGATTATAGGATTTCGTTAGAAACTTCCCAATGCTCAGCTCTGATCCGGGCACTTCCTGCAACCCAGAATTTTAATATTTCCCAACAACACATTTATATACAAATTCCTTGAACTCTTTACCTTACTGATACTCAAGCTCTCTCTCCAACCGAAAAAGAAAATATGTTAACTTACTTTACAATATCTGCCAATGGCTATTTCTGGAGACTGTCCCTTTTCTAAACCCATCCACAGTCCACCCATACCTCAAGACCCAGCACTAATCTTTCAATTTTTTCATGCAACTCCCTTGAGATAAGATATGATCCTTTCTCAACCTAATATGTGTTATACCCTGCTATGCATAATCATGATGTTTTCATCTGAGCCATCCATTAGAAAGTAAGCTCCGTAAGAATAGGTATCTTGCCCATCTTGTTCATCGTTGTCTCTCCGGGTCATATTAGTTATTTTACAATGTTAGAATCTTCATAAATATTTGTCAATTGACTAGATAACTGTTTTCTGATATTCTTGGTGCAGGATTTATGTCTTGATCACCTTTGTGTCTCTAAAGTACTTAGCAGAGCTTTTTTGTGGAAATAATTTTCCAAGAAAAAATGTTGAATTGAAAACTTGTGAGAATTGTTGAAACTGTTTTTAACGAAACATAAAACTTTACTGTTGGCATACTTACACCTTAAAATTGGGTGTAGGAGTCATTATTTCTAATCAAATTTGAGTTATGGAAACTTCTGAAGTCTGTATATTTTAATATAATAAAACAGATCAAAAGATCACCCTCCCTAAATTTTATGAACACTGTAGGAAACAAAACACACACACATTGAATTGTTAACTGGAGATGACATAATAACAGTGACCCACCCTCATTCATAGTGGAAAGCCCTCCTAGATAAACTTGAAAAAAGTAACTGTAGCAGCCCCAGAGCTTTTGAATTCCAGGGAAACATCTTCTGGGTTTGACAAAATCAATGCTAGATTCCCCTACTTTTAAAGATATTTATCAGGTGCCTGGATCACTCAGTTGGTTAAGCGTCGGTCTTTGGCTCTCCAAATGATCTCTCAGTTCATGAGTTCGAGCTCTGCATAGGGCTCTGTGCTGACAGCTTATAATCTGGAGCCTGTTTCAGATTCTGTGCTTCCCTCTCTCTCTGCCACTCCCCCACCCATGTTCTCTCTCTCTCTCTCTCTCTCTCTCTCTCAAAAATAAATAAAAACAAAAACAATTTAAAGATATTTAGAAATAAAAATACGCAAAAACACACAACTTTGCAAAACATACACTTATTTTTTTTCCTCTGAGCCCAAACCAGTAAAAACTGCTTTCCATCTTTTTTATTCCCTTCTCTGTTCTGTAAAAGCGACATTCATCTGGCCATTGGCTACTCTCTGTAGCCTTCTCCGTTATAAGTACATATAACTGACTTTATAGCTTACAAAATGATTTTTATATGTTGCTATCTGCTAAAAATTAGGTCCAAATAGTCCCATAGGCTTTGAAGTGGTCTTGACATCTGAACCCTGCTCCCCAATCCTGGAAGCTGCCTCTGCAATTTCAGTCACATTTCCCTTGGTGCTTTTGAATCAAAAAACTGTGCTCTCAGCTCATCTGACCTGACTAAAATGAGAAAAGGCATAAAATCTCCAGAGAAGGTGTGTCTTAACAAGATTTCAGACCCAATTCCAGCCACCAAGGGGGTTTAGATAAGGCTTAGATACACAGTTCATCCTTTGGATTCTTTCATCCAACTCCAACCTTGGAACCTTTTGTGATTCCTTCACCTCTATTCACTTCACAGGATTGGGTCCATCACTAATCATAATATAGGATTTTGCTTAGAAGTTTGATCAGCTTTAAAGTTTGCTCTAGCTCAGCACAGACCATACCCTTAGCTCTATAGGATGACAGGATAAAGGGATTCTTTGCCCTGCACACTCTAGGAATTAATTGAACCACCTATAAATAGCCATTCTAAGCAGAAAGGAAACACTCATGGCATTACCTTGAAATATATCATTTCAAGATTTCCTTGAGCTCTTTATGAGAGAGGAAAATCACGCCTTCACTCTGATGAACCTTAGTTCCAATTAGTACAAGTGCACCTCAAATCCAGTGGATTATATGTTAATATATTTAAGGCCTTTTACAAATATCAGGTAGCTTAAGATTATGGCAAATGATAGAAAGTAGAGTCTATACAAACAATTAGAAAATACCCGTATTTTTAAAACTATATTTTAAAACATACTGTAATTTAAAGAAAGCTGTTGTCTGTGGGCTCTAAATCATTATATTTTCCTCCTTTGTCCATAT